>NC_064303.1:37831421-38117782 GCF_023373825.1 Bactrocera dorsalis | reverse complement strand
CACTAAACTATACGCGTTTTATTTCTATTTTTAATTTTAAATTCCGGTGTGATTCTTTCACTTTCGAGTACAAAAATTAGAAAAGCAAGTAATATAGCGGAATTAATTTGTTTTGTGGCACCTTTTTACTTGAACTAACCCCCATATAACTAATAACAAATCTAAATAGCTGTATACTGTATAGCTTGGTCAATACCTAAAGTTTATATAGAGTAAAAATATAGAAACATTTTCTTAGGTTTCCTATTCTCTGGATGACGTTTTACACCCTTAAGGTACTCCCTGGTTTTGATTCTTTGCCTTTTTAAAGAGTAGATAAGGGGAATTTTATTTCGTAAGTATTAATCATTTGTAAAGTGTTTATGAAACAATAATTGGTTTATTGTGATTACTTTAAATTACTTTATACCGTTTTCCGTGTGGAATTTTCTCAGATATTACTTTTCTAAACTTCTGGGAAGCGGTGGACTTTCTTTATTTTCTTTATTATTTTTGCTCTTATTTGACATGGAATTAATATTTTTGTGTCAGTTTATTGTTGTATATTATTTTGCTTGTAATTTTGCTGTCTAATGTATTTGCAAATTACTGTGATATCCCAATATTTGTGCATCGACAAATAATTTGCTGTCGATGTTCGTGTCTAACTCTTTTGGTACCGCCCGGAGGTGGCCTCGTCATTGTTTTTATTAAGTATCTCCGGTGCTTTTGAATATGTGTTGCGTGACAAATAATATTGAATATTCAAGCGCAAACCGTGTTGGTTTGTACATCTGGTGTTTGATAAATAATGAACTTTTGTGGCGTATGTTGTCGAAATAACGTCTGTAATGTCGGATGTATGCGTAAAATGTAGTCATAGGTTAGGGTGTATTATTAAACCTTGGTGATAATTGCTTAGTAAACGTGTGGTGACTTTGTACGTAATATTCAAATTCAATTCGATATCCAAATACTCACTTTAACGCAAATTAAACTCATTGCCGGAAAATAATTGGATATTGGTGAAATATAAACTAGCGTGATATTAAATATCGACTAATAATTGCGTAGCATCAAATAAAACGCTCACCCATTATGGGCTCGAACCAAATATTTATGCGTTGTTAATCTGTGAGAACAGCAATTCCACAATGAGTAATTAATTGATTAACCATTTATTAATTGAATCAATTTAGCGTTGAGCTGTCCCATGGAATTTTAAACGCAATTACACATACGTATATGTATTTATATGGCATACTTTGTAACATATACAATCACATAAGTTGGTAGTATTCACAATTTCCTCCTTCAGCCAAATGCCCAAATTGTACAATATTGGACATGTACATACATATGTCATGGGCAAGATCTATCTGCAGCTGGAAAATGTAAACCCACTCAACTATGCGTAGTCATAATACTGCTGTTGATGCCGGTCCAATGTTGAAATAATAGGCATGAATGGCATTTAATTTTACACGTAGAATATTTTTTTTTATCTTAAAACAAAGAAACACATTGAGTGATCCGAAAAAACACTATGAATATGCAACGCGCGCGCGTTGAGAGCCCGCCTTACTGAGTGCAAATGTTAGCTCGTTGGCGCATAATAAAACTTGCTTTTCGCATAGCTTTATTGGCAAAATCCCATGCAATAATAATAATAATAAGTGTTTCCATTTGTTTCAGAAATTTATTGCTGTCATTGGACTTATGTTGAGGTTGAAAATGATACAAATAACTGATTATATTTTTTATTTATTTTAGTTCTTGTAATTGGATAACGAGTAATGTGGAAAGAATTATAATGCTTGGTAAAATATACAATACCTACAAATGTGCTTGAACGTAGCCTTAACTCATTAAAACGCTAGTGTTACATGATGTAACGATCCGATCTTTCACATAAATCTACGACTTTTTCGAAATTGCAATTTTAAATGTTCCAAATTATAAATTAGGAATGAAGTGAACAAATCAAAAATTAGAGTGTGCCTATATTTTGCCCTTTCCGGTTAGTGTAGCAAAATTAGTAGCGCGGGGAACAACGCAAACCGATTTCATACACCTAAAAAAAAACTGTCGAAATGGGAACACGTTGTCAGGTAAGTTACGATTTTTAATAAAGTGTCACCGATTTATGTGAAAAGAAAGAGTGTTTTGTATATTTTGATAGTGTTTTGAAATTTTATGATAATAAAAAAAAACGAAAATGACTGTATTCGTAGATTTTTTTTTCGTCTTGTGTAGCTGTGACATAGGATACATGCTTTCCGACCGTATACGCACAATTGTGCCTGTGCGTGTTAAATTTTATTATGTCGTTCAATAGCTGCCCTATTATAATGAGACCTGAATAGCACACAATTGTGTGAGCTGTGTGCTTAATAAAAAACATAACGGACCGTTTTTTGGAGTCCGTTAGTTTGGGTGAATTTTGCTCATTTAATATTACATTTCAATCATTTGCAAAAAATGAGTCGGATGAGTAAGTATCATAAATTATTGGAGTAGTTTTAAAAAGTGAAAAAATCATTATTCAAAACATGTGGTAATCCCAATCATAAACAGAATAAGTTTTAATTAAAAAGTGGGCATTCAGTAATTTATTTTTTTAACTTCACAAGTTTTTTTTTTTTTAGACTGTTTTGTTTCAAGTGATTACAATTGTGCGTGTCCAAAGACTTATATTATACGAAATATAAATATGACCTTTTTTTTCATTTAGAGCAATTCACTGAAATACTAGTGCCACTATTGGAGTCGGATTTAGAGGGTATTTTAGTAGCGATGACCGAGCTTGTGAATGCGACTTGGGAACTACCTTCTGTGGGTGATGAAACTTTAGACGATCAAAGTGACGAAGATGATCACGAAATTAACGCTACGGAGACACCACAAAATGTCACTGAAAACGCCAATCGCCGTGATATTCGGAGGGAAAGACCTTTTGATATACAATTGGAAGAGAGTGTTTCTCAATCTGCGGAAATTAACGTAACTTTGGAGTCTCCTAAACATTATTTCTCTGCTTATTTCAATTACGATTTTTTAAAAAGAGTAGTGGAGTACACAAACAGGTACCATATGCTTACGAAAGGAAAACCACTGGCGGCAATGGGTTGCATACGTTACCCAAGATTGCGCATGTACTGGGAAAAAAAAACAAGACTTCCTATTGTAGCTGATACAATGTGGTGGACGCCAATGAAGTAACAGAAGAAGAGAAACAATCCAATGTCTTTTGGAAAATAAAACCTTGATGAAGTTATTAGATCACCTTGTCGAAGCCTTCCCAGAAAGCCAGGCGATAATTATTGTATAGACGAACAAATGATCCCATTCACTGGCGGTTGTCCTGTTCGACATAGTCTCCATAACCACCCCAGATGATTGATTTTGAAATCTATCAAGGAATTACGACAGCACTTTCGAATACGAACTTGAGTCTAGGACCAGCCTTCGTTTTGCGTGTGGTTGAAACACTGCCAGAAGGTTCAAAAGTTTTTTTGATCGCTACTTTACGACAATACCGCTTCTTCAGACGCTTTTAAGTCGTGGTATTTATACCACTGGGACAATCATGAGAAACAGAATAAAAAGTATCCACCTCACCAATGAAAACCAAATGAAAAGGGGCGATGTGGAAGAATTTTGTCTTAGTGAAGACAATATTGTCGTGGTGCAGTGGAAAGATTCTAAAGCGGTAATCCTGGCATCATCAGCTTATGGTTGTGGACCGGTTTCCAATGTTAAACGCTGGGAAAAAAATCGAAAAAAGGTATGTTGAAGTTCCAGCCCCAAAGGATAGTAAGAGAATACAACAAATCGATGGGAAGCGTGGATATTTGTGATCAGTTAATGGAGGCATATCGCTCATTTTTCATGACGCGGAAATGGACTTTGAAAGTTTTCATACACTTCATTGATCTTGTTTGCTGTAACGCTTGGCTACAATATAGAGATCATAGCAAAATAAACTCGAAATCTCGGGCAGATTCTCATGACCTGCTAAGTTTTAAATTAGCTTTAGCTGAACAACTGATCGCTATTGAGAAAAGGACACATGCTGAGTATGAATCCGACACCGAGGAAAAAGAAACTCAAGGTTTTGCAAAAAGATATCGTCCATCTTCCCAGCCATGCAACGATAAGAGGCTTGATCGGTTCAATCACTGGCCAATTGAGCATGATTTGTCATCCGCAAGATTCTGTAGGCTTGTTGGCTGTAGATCTCGGATACGCACATTTTGTTCCAAATGTCAAATTTATTTATGTTTAATCAGCCGAAAGCCTATGATGCTAGCGCTGCGTACTTTAGTTTGTATAATAATTTGTTTATTATGTAAGCTTTAATAAAATATAAAAAATAAAAAATGTATGTTTAAATAAAAGACAAAGTTTTTTATGAAATATCATACAGAAAAATAATAAATATAATAAAAATAAAATTGAATTAAAGAACATTTCGAGTTATGTATGCACATTTTTTTTTTATTTGAAATCAGACCGAAATGCAACAATTGTGCGTATCCTAGAAATAAAGGATAAACTGAAAATTTCAAAAAACAAACGTATTGGTTATTATCTACAATGGCCAAAGTAACAGGACCTAAAAGAGAAACAAATTTTATTAAGTAGATTTGCTATAGGCCGGAAAGGGGTATGTCACGTTCGCGGGTTCATCTTATGAATTGTATAACTATAAATAAGTAATTTACATATTTATGTCGTGTTCTTCCGTTATTAGGGCAAAACTAACTGTTGAAGAAGTTTGCGCAGTTTTGGACGAATTGACAAATAATGAAGATTAAGAAGAGGAAGCTATATAAATAGAGGCTCCTGACGCGGGTGCTCTTTCAGCTGATTATTCGGCAGATGAAGACGGCGGTACTTTGGAAAACTTGTCACATACACAGCTGGACGAGGATTGTGAAATTGTTATAAGAAAAAATACCGACTTTGAAGGGAACGCCGACTTTGATATGGACGCTGAAATTTTAGACTCCTTGAATCATTCTATCTCAGAGTTGAAGTAAACCTTTTGGAGGAATCATTTGCTTCTGTGCAAGCATCCGAAAAGCCGAGTACATCGCGTTCAACTCCAAAGCCTAGGGAACAAACCAATTCTCGTCGTCGTAAGATAACTGCAGGTCAGTCACACCGTAAGGCTAAGAGAGCCAAACTATCCTTTACGTGGGTCGATGATAATATCGAACCTAGATCTCCAATTTTCCCTGAGAGTAATTACAGTGACTGCAGCAACCTAGAGCCATATGAGCAATTCCAAAAGTTTTTTGATGATGAATTATTGCAAATGCTGTGTGACGAGTCAAACAGATATTCGCTCTTAAATAATAATGGGAAACCAAATATTACAGTTGGAGAAATGAAAGTATTTTTAGGAATTCTGATAATAAGTGGACATACCTATTCTCCAAACAAAGAAGCATATTGGAGCGTTGACAAAGATATTCAAAATCTTGTGATTATTGACTCGATGAGGCGTGATCGTTTTCGAACTATTTTTGGAAATCTACACTTTATTGACCCCGGAAAGACAGATTTATCGGATAAAATATGGAAATTGAGACCCCTAACTGATGCTTTGAAAGCGAATTTTGCTAAAAATTTTCATCCAGAGCGGAATTTGTCCTACGATGAATCAATGGTGGAATACTACGGCAGGCACGGTTGTAAATAATTTATTAGAGGAAAACCGTTGAGATTTGTTTATAAAATCTGGTGTCTAAATACGCCTTCCAGTTATCTTCTAAACTGCGAGATGTATCAGGGAAAAAACCCTAGGACGAAGGAAGAGTTGTTTTCAATGATCGATGAATTCGATGAAACATGGAAGCCATTCCATTTCAATTCTTTTTCGATAATCTCTTCACTTCAATTCCTGTTTTGGTAGGATTAAAAAAAATGGGATATGAGGGAACTGGAACAATTCGGCAAAATTCAATACCAATCTCTTGCCCTTTGCCACTGAAGGATAAGTTGAAAAAAAAGGAACGTGGTATATGGCTAGTTCCCGGATTTCTGAATGCGATATTACAGTCACGAAATGGGTAGACAATGCAGTAGTTTCCGTTGCATCAACTTTATTTGGGAAGGAACCGGTAGGGACAGCTGGAAGATACTCTAGGGCAGAACATGCTCGAATTCAGGTTCAAGTCCCCAATGCTATCGTAATGTATAATAAGAATATGGGCGGAACAGACCGTATGGACCAAAACGGTAATGCTTACAGGATTGGAGCTAGAGGGAAGAAGTGGTGTTTCTCAATTTTTACCTGGTTGGTTGATGTCTCTATTCAAAATGCTTGGCTCTTACATAGAAAAGGCGGACACGGGCTAACCCAGCTACAGTTTAGAAGAACCATTGCTAATCACTTTTGTCGTACTTATGGACAAGTTCGATGACCATGGGGATTATACGTCCGGATTCGCAAATTGAGCTTGATGCTAGATATGACCTAATTGGCCATTTCATAGTTAGAAACCCTACCAGGAGACGCTGTGCTGGAAACAACTGCCAGCGATCAATAAACACCAAATGTGTAAAGTGTGACGTAGGTTTGTGTGTGGATTGTTTCTACAGCTTTCACTTTAGACCAGTTTGAGTTTTCTTTCTCAACCAAAAATTGATGAATTTTCATACGTTTGTACTTGTTTCGTTTTCTTTTTGTAAACTTTATAATTAAAATAATAAAATCGATGAATTAAATCCAATGGAAGTGTTTATTTACATGTTAGTATCAAACATTGTATTACATAACAGAAACCCGCGAGCGTTACATATATGTCATGGGTCGTGCAGACTTCGAAACTTTTGTTTGCAGTTTTGTGTACATATCAACCCTTGTAGTATCCACACAAAGTTTGGTTCCTCTATCTTTGCTATTTAGCTTTCGCGTTTAATGGGTTAAATGAAACATAATTTATGTGCTTTTAGGATGGCTCTAAAATATATCTTTTTACAGAGCAGTAATGGTGTGCAAGATGGTTGTGATTATACATTCACCAGCACTTAGCCAATTTATTTTCAGAAGTTTTAAGCTACGATCGAATAAATTTTTAAAACTCTACCAAAACTGGCAAAGGTTTAGCGATTTCTCATAGCTAAAATATAAAAAGTGATGAAGAGAACCTAAGTATATACTGACAGATTAAAGCAACTAAGCTAGAATATATTACTCCGTAGTTTTTCTTTTCAGCAAACACGAACATATTATATTAGAAAAATATTTATTTTGTAATATATTTCAATTAATTGTTTTGAAATTGCATAGATGGCAAAAAACTGGGGATGTTTTTATTAGGTTTCCTTTTATAGAATTATGAATCTTATTTTATCGATTTTAAATTAATTTTTAGAATTATATATTTTGAGGAATAAATTAAGAAAATATAAAGAATAAAAATCAGCTAATATAAACAAATTCTTCAGCAGATACGCTAATGTAGGCGATCCACAAAGTAATGTGGCAATGTATTAATTGCATTACACATTAGCGCATCTAACTCGCTCAGAATCGGAAGTAATTTACAGCCGATGTTTCGTAAACCAGAGTGGGGCAATTGATACCTATAGCATATGCAAAGACAAGGAAAACACACATGTGCATACTAACAAGGTGTAAAAAGTTTAAGTTCTGTTGCCTAATATTATATATGTGTAAAATGTGCAGATCACGCCCATTTGACACGGGCACACATTGGCGAAAACTTATAGCTCCAGGCTTTGAGCGACCGAATGTGCAACTAAATCATCTACAACATACCCATAGCATACGATTGCCTTGCGGCTTATTGCAACGCACATAAATTAACGCCACAGATCGGCTCAAGGCTTGTTTGGTCGAAGTGCCCTAAAACTGCTTCACGTTCACACATATACGTATCTAGCGAATATCGAAAGAATTCACACTTTGATTATATGGAAGCACACGTACATATAAACACATACCAAGCTGTATTATCTTGAAATACTAGACTTATTTAGAAAGCAATTCAAATGCAATTTGCAAGGGCAAATAATTTTTATTCGCCCTCTTTGCCTTTTTTCTGCACTGCAAAATGTATTTATTTTCTTGACTCATTTTGGCGTTACAGCCAGAGCCACATTAAGTAATTTATTTTACTCTATCGCGTGCACAGCTGTTACTAAAAATCGATTTCATTTAATTTTTACTATGATATCAACACTTCGCTCTAATATTGCCAAACTTGCAGGTATATAATCTAGTCTCTCTGCTTGCACCTACTTGGAAAACTACTTAAAGATAATTGTGTTATTTACCTTGCCTGATAAAACTGGAGGAAATTTGTTTGCTTGCTTCAGAAAGTAAATTGACTTTGCACGGACGGATTCAACTTTGGAATTATTGGATATGTTTCTATTCACATATATAACAATTGTATTGTATATTTATTTTTATTAATTTTACTACGGAGTTTACAACAAACAAGACAAAAACATTGGAGTCTCAAAAAGTGAACAGCGAATCCCTAAAAGGATTTTAATCTAAAGAAATACATATATATAATAGGTAATGTTATATAATGTAACGGGGGTTTCAATAGAAGTGCTACAAATTTTTATACCCTGAACATGGTATATTAACACCCAGAAGGAAGCCTCGGAGACCCTACAAAGTATATATATAAATGATCAGTATGTTGATCTGAGTCGATTTAGCCATGTCCGTCTGTCTGTCTGTCTGTCTGTATATATACGAACTAGTCCCTCAGTTTTTAAGATATCCTTTTGAAATTTTGCAAACGTCATTTTTTCTTCAAGAGCTGCTCATTTGTCGGAACGGCCGATATCGGACCACTATAACATATAGCTGCCATATAAACTGAACGATCGGAATCAAGTTCTTGTATGGAAAACTTTGACATTTGACAATGTATCTTCACCAAATTTGGTATAGATTATTTTCTAGAGCAACAATGTAATCTCCGAAGAAATTGTTCAGATCGGTTAACTATAGCATATAGCTACCATACAAACTGAGCGATCGGAGTCAAGGGCTTTTATGGAAAACTTTCGCATTTGACGTGCTATCTTCAAGAAATTTGACATGGATTACTACTTAAGGTAACAATATAATCACCGAAGAAATTGTTCAGATCGGTTAACTATAGCATATAGCTGCCATACAAACTGAACAGATAGTTACTAACAGAAATGCACCTGTGAAGGGTATTTAGCTTCGGTGCAACCGAAGTTAACGTTTTTTCTTGTTTTTTAAGTAAATAATAACGGGTTTGGAATATCAATGAAATTCTTTATTTCTGTAAAAGTTCATTCGATGCCATTATGTATGAAACTCGATTTCTTTTTCCGATACTGCTGCAATTCCTCGTTTGTTATTTGTTTGAAGTTCATGAATCGTCCCGGCTTGTTAGCATAAACCATAGACTTGATGTAGCCCCAGAGAAAATAATCGCACGACCAAGGCGGTCAATTGACTGGACCATTTCGTAGGACAACACGTTCACCAACCTTGGTTTTCAATAAATCGATTGTGACATTCGCTCTGTGACTTGGGGCGCCGTCCTATTGGAACCACATATTGGCCAAGTCCGGTTATCATTTAGCGTTCACAATAACGTGCCGATCGTGATCATCACGGCAGAAGTACGGTTCAATAACGCCGCCGGCCCACAAACCGTTCCAAACCGAAACTTTTTCGGGATGCAATGGTGTATTGGAGTATTTACACATGTATTTTCACAAGAATAAAGAATTTCAATGATATACCAAAAAAAAAATCATTGACACCTTTTTGAATCGCAGAAAATTTAATACTAAAATATTATTAAATGAAAGCTCACGATTTATTTGCTGAGGACTAAACTTTAGTGTAAAAGAAGATAAAATACTATACAAAAAATATATGGGAAAAGTAAAATGATTTAAATACGATTGAAATTGAATCCGCTTTTCTAAAGACAAAAACCGAAATTTTAGGGGAATTTAAAAAAAAATATAACTTAGAAAACAACGGACACCTTAATTCACACCATACCTGCTCTTTACAAAAAAATCACTGACACATTTTGATGACAAGTGAAGTCAAGTATACAGTTTTAATTAGCGTTCGTACAAACATGCAAAAAACATAATGAAAGTATATTTTTTGGATATTTATAAATATTATATCTCATTTATTATATGGAAATGTATAAACGATATATAGCTAAATGTAAGACCTTAGTTACATTTAATTTGAAAACGAAAAGTATAAATAAATTGAATTGACCTTACATTGAAAATAAAACAACAATTATACTAAGCAATACAAATCAACTATCCAATATCAAAACTAAAAATGTCAACTTAAGTATTGGTCTATATTTAGGAGTTTTAGTTAAGCGTTTATACTAAATGTTATGGAAATATAATGGAAAGCCTTCGTAAGATTATATACAATATATTCATATTATAAACATTAAAAATTATTTTGCATATGTATACAAGTCGAATATTTATATTACACTTAGATATTAGGTGGATGAGTGGGCAATAGGGTGTCCGTTATTTACCAAATTGATTATTTTTGACGAGACGCCCCCTAAACTTTTAGTTTTCCATCTAAAAAAAAATATCAGTTGTAGTGTAGAAAATAGTAGTAGAAATATTATAATTGCCGCATAAATTCCTTGTGTGAATAACTTTTTCAGGGTTTCCAACTAAATCAGGGTTTGCGCACAATGAACTTTAGGTCGGTGAGTTGTATGCATTTCTCGTTTGCATTACCCAATGCAGACGAAATTTGATACTTTCTCGGTTGAAATAAATATTGTTCACTTCCATAAGCAATAAATAAATCTGAAAGTTCCACACTGACATATAAATGAATAATTTGTATAAAGCTAAACTTATAAATTGGAATATTTGTTTATTGAGAGAGAAAAACAGGAACAGGAAATAAGAATTTCACATTCAATTTTTAAAGTTATACTATCCGGGATCAAATAAAGTTAAAATTTATAGAAAGTAGAGTTAGGAATTTTTATAAAATAGACAAAGACGTGCAATATTTAATGGCAGTGTAAAAATTTAGAGTTTCATATTTCTTTTTTACTCATAATGTAGTCAGTTTCTAATAATTGTTGTTACATGTATGATAGTTAAGGGTTACTTTGAAAAGTCAGCAAGATTTTTTGAGCAGTCGACTGAACTTTTCCAAAGGACGGCAGGCTTCCCGATTTAAACATGTGTCGATGATAACCAAGCAGCAATTGGTTGGTAGCATGTACTCACACATGCTGCCCACACTGCTGACCAACGTCTCTCACGCTCCCACACATAGATACGCAGTAAAATTTAACCACAACAGCAGCTGGTAGGTATGCCCACAACAAGCTGTTAACTATTGGGAAATGTTGCTTCTGGCATGCAAATACATATATGTTCTTGTGCACATGTACTCGTAGATAATCTGTAAGCTGTTATATTATATTTATTGATCGTAATAACCTTGGAAGCGTTGGAAGGACTAAACAAAGGAAATAGTCGTTTTACTTTATCCGTTCGCCGAATGCCTGTAAATGCCACCGTTATATGGCTTTTGACTGCGAGTCGTTGGTGTGATGTTTATATGTTGTTGCCATTTGATTGAAAGCAGATGGCGGAAGTAGTGGTAGTCGTTTTACCGTCTGCGGTGAGATTGTGACGGATGTTCCGTAGACAGTTAACGTGATTTAGACTTTCAGTAGAATGTAGTTGACTGTGATTTAAGTAGTAGTTCACACTCACCAGATGAAGATATGAGACAGTAAATGCTTTTCCTCTTTAGTTTGCAGCAACCACTAATATGAAATCTTTTTTATGCCCTGAAAATCTTCTACCTTGTAAAATACATAAATATAAATGAATAGTACGACGATCTGAGAGGGTTTTGCCATTTCCGACTATCGGTCCCTTTGTCCATTTGTATGTATATACGCGAGGTAGGATCTCAGTTTCCGATACATCGATCTGAAATTTTGCTCGGGTTCTTTTCTACCTGTGAATCTGCTTATTGGGTGTAACTGATATTAGACCACTATAATATATCGTTATCAGCTATACAAGCTGAACGATCGAAATAAAGCACTTGTTTTGGAATTTTTCAATTTGCGGATATATCTTAACGAATTATTATGTAAGCAAGCAGTACAAACTCCGAAAAAATTATTTAGATCATACTACTAAAGCAAAAACTGGCCAATCAAAATCATGAAAAAGGTGTTTTTATACTCTTTTATGCTATAAGATATGTAGCTGTAAAAGATGGCAAAGCTTGGGAGCCGCCAACCCTAACGTTATTTCTTATTTTTACTACCTACTTTAAAAATATGTTTCCTAAGTATTGTAGATATTTTAGATTTACCCACCTATTACAACTTGAAAAAGTTAAGTCGTTGACCAATAATATGTCTTCAATTGATTAAGGATAAAAACATTGAAATTAAAATCAATTTCTCTATTCATTGAGCTTTGTTTTCCAATAATAATCTAAAACAAATAAATAATAATTATTTACAATTAGTCTTCACAATGAAATTTTTTTTTCTCTAATCATATTTACTTTAGTGATGTTAAGTTTTATTTTTGTTTTCATCTTTCGCTAGACGCTAGAGTTTGAATGCTTCATTTTTAACGCAAACCTTTCCTGGTAACAGCAAACAAAGAGGTCGTGTATATAAATGATACTAGTAAAGTCCTTTCTTATATGAACTAATTGACGATATATATAACTGCTTAAATAGAAGTTTACTGAGATATTAATTATGTTGCATTTTATCAAACTTATTGCTAGTATATTCAAAAGTTACTCAAACACCTCTTGAGCACCTCAGATGTCCACTTTTGTCTTAGTTGATTTTTTCGATTTGCAAACCTCACCTAAAGCTTATAGCATATGCCTTAAAAGTAAGCTTTAATCTTAAACAAGCAGTTTATTTTCATTTTAAACCGTGCCTAGATCATACTTCTTGCACCAAGTATTATATACTGGGATTTTTTGAAAATATTCATTAAAGAATTAATCCCACAACTTTTAGAAAGGAATATTTACAAAATAGGTCTGAAGGTTTTGCTCATAAAAATAAACCTTTAAAAGTTATGTGCAGTTAGATTTATACATCAAATGTACTGAGCATTCACAAGAGTGATTTATGAATTCTGTTTTGCTCATACGACATGGTGTACAATGTGAATACAGTATGTTTGACGATGAGAACTTAATATTGTTCGCTTCGCAAGGTGTTTGATAGCAGTGGGTTGAACAAACTATACTAGGTGTTCAAACAAGCAAGCGACACTGACGATGCAACCTTGTAATAGTATAGCAGAGAGAAATTCCGAATTGAAGACAACTTTTATATTATATAGTACATACACACATATAGTAAGTAGAAGATACCTGTAAATATTAAGTAATTTTATTATTTTATACATCTGTGGTAATGGCAGGTTGTGGAAATTTTTCAATACAGAAATAACCATCTCCCCAAGCTATATAAAGCAACTAGTATTATGTTATGGCTGTTAATAGCAGCAAAATAAATTTCCAACAGGATACCGACCCAAAATACACATTGTATCTTGTACATGCAGGGTTTTTATGGAAATAAAAATAACTCCATAGGTACCCGCAATCACAAGACATTAATCCTATTCAAAATATCTGGAAATTTTTGGAAAACCGTATTCGAAAACATCGAATTTCTTCAAAATTAGGCCAAAAAAGCTGGATCATTGACTTAGTGGGTCAAAATATCCGGATATAATAATAATGGAGAGCATACGTCGACGTCTAGGGAAAATATAGGCTAAAACCAGCTAAAACTATTGTAATTACTTTTAAATTATATAAATAATCATTGGTGTACGTTAACTTTTTTGATATAAATTAGGCGCATTTTCAGCTTTAGCATTAATTTTTTTTATTTGTTTAAAAAAAAAGATTTTGATATGCTATACCTATTTAATGTTAAATATACATATCTTGAAATGAATAGAAAAAAACCACAAAATTTATTAATTTTAAAACAAATAAACGTGTCGTCATTTAATAGAACTAGGTGTATGTAAACTTTATTGGTCAACTTTATATATAAATGATCAGTGTTGAGTTAAGTCGATTTAGCCATGTCCGTTTATCTGTCTGTCCGTCTGTCCGTCTGACTGTCTGTATAAATACGAACTAGTCCCTCAGTTTTTAAGATATCGTTTTGAAATTTTTCAAACGGCATTTTCTTTTCAAGAATCTGCTCATTTGTCGGAACTGCCGATTTCGGATTCACTGTAACATATAGCTGCCATACAAACTGAACGATCGAAATCAGGTTCTTGTATGTATAATATTCTTGTAACTTTCTCATTTGACAATGTATCTTCACGAAATTTTACATGGACTACTGATTGTGGTAATAACATAATCTCCGAAAAATTGTTCAGATCGGATTACTATAGCATAGTTACTAAAAGAAATGCACCTGTGAAGAGTATGTTAGCTTCGGTGCAGCCAAAGTTAACGTTTTTTTCTTGTTTAAAATAATTCTAGTTGCAAAAACAAAGTCACAAGTTTTCTCTCAAATAAATTTTTAATTACAAATTACCGAAGACCGAAAGATGGTTCCTGTAATTTTGTAATATTGTTGAGTTCAATGCTCGCCATGTGAACCATAACAGTGCAAATATAAGCGTTAAGGTTCAAGAAACATTTCTTTATATTCACACGTCGCGGTTATTATTATTATTATATATATAAAAACTTACTTACCACCTAAACGTCTATATAACTATAACTAACAAACGAAAACAAAAGTTGTATGTAAATATTTTTACTTATTCCTTGGTTTAAGTCTTATTCTCTTTTTACGACTTTACATTGACTTTTTGAGCTAAGAAAACTTTGTTTAAAGCGAACATGTCATGAATAAAATATCGAATTATTTTTAGGCCAAGTGTGCTTGCAGCCACGCAACTATGAACAAGCATATGTAAAGCTATTCGAAAGGAGTATTATGAAATGTGGAAGTTTACTTTCTGATTCAGAAAATCGGTTTGCGTAAGTACTTTTTGAATTTTTATTCTACTGATTAAGTTTTATCGTTGCGATTTCCTAAGCGCTATTCTTCAGCATACTGGCATTACTTTTGAAATTAACATGAGAAAATTTGTAATAAGAATTAAATCATCACATCTTTCAACACCAGGATGGTTTAAGAAATTAGTTTCTAAAAAAGAAACTTATCTTCAATCTAATAATCATTATAATCATATAATGTAATTGTGAGATCCAACTTTAAACTTTTTTTCAGATAGAAAATTTAATTAATTTCTTTGCTTACAAAACTATTTACTTACTATAATTTTATAGTTTTCATATAGATTTCTACAAACGAAGTAACAAAGAAAAATCAATTGAATTTAATTTAGTAATTCTTAATAAATTCCAAAATTACTGTACAAACATAAAGTATATATGTAGGAGGTAACGGATTTTATTTAACTATTGTATAAATTTTAGATATTACAAATTATTTCACTTTTATGATTTTATACAGACGGGTTGTTTTTCGTTTGGCTGTCCGTTCTCGAATGAATCTTTTTTAACCCTTAGCGTTATAACGCTTCTAAGAACTCAAAGCAAGCGTCTGAACGCTTCGTTGAGTTTTTTGTTCCAGTCTATGGTTGTATTTTTCTCTTCGTCGCGTTCAGTAACATAGTCGTTTTCATTAACATAGTCGTGTTCAATAACATAGTTGTGTTTATCCTACACGCGACACCACATATGTATACTCCTATTAATATGGTAAACGATACATTAACATTAGGTACCATAATTTCATTATTCGATAAGACTTTTCTAATGACTCCCTTGGGAAGCTTTTCAGTACAAATGTGCCCATAAAACAAAAATCTATATAAAATATAGATCATAGAGGACCTTCCCGTTACAATTAAGAACTTGTTGCGTCAAGCGACAAGATATATATTTATATTTAAACCTGAAATTAAAATTAAGAAAAATGAATTATAAAAAATTATAAAATATTGAATTATTTAAATTATTGTATACTTACCTTAATTATGCATTCATACTACTAATCTACTACTTACCTTAATACTTACCATAATCTATTCCAATATTGAACGAAAAGTTGAAGATGGTTAGATTTACCCCTTTTTAATACATATTTATATTACCACTACTTTAAGCCGTTAGTTTTAAGTTAGGCTTAGCAATTAGATTAACTAAAATAAAGAATCATTGTATTTGAACTATCGAACCGAACGCACGCGTCTTCATTTCTTATCGCATTTAATTATCGTGACAGGCAATTAGGCTTATTAATTTTATTCGCGCATTCCCAAGTTTTTATTATCGCTTCTCAAAAACGCTTGAGAATTTTCATGGCGCCCGAGCAGGGATTTAGTGCGTGAACTAAGAATATTTTATTTAACTTTCGTTTTCGGTTTTAATAACCATATCGTTTCTAATTGCCTGTCAATCTCGGTTTTCGGTGTTCGGCTTTCGGCGAAGTGAAAGTGGTGACCAAAATTAAAAAAAATATATATGTACATATAACACTCGTGTTGTATATTTAAACACATTAAACAAAAAAAAATTAAACCTGAAACAAAAACAAAAAAAAAAACAAAGAAATAAAAATACATAGTTAACTAAAAATACATGTAGATACATACCTATGTATGTACATAACCAATATAGTGGAAGTGACAGTTGTGCAGTCACTTCCTAAATAAAGGAAAAATAATTATAAAACATAAAACACAAAACTAAAGTGATACTTACCTACATACTTACGTTAAAGTGAAGGTGCGACTTTAAAAGTGGAGTGATCCCTATATACAGTGAGTGAAGTGATATGTACAGCAGCAAATAGTTACAAACGAAACAAAGGAAATTGAAAAAAAAGGGAACCTGCAATAAATAGAATATACATAAAAACCATATACATAAATACATACATATATTCATACAAGTTAATACCACCAGTTCATATTACATGAACATATCTTATATTTGTCATTCATATGTAACATGACACTTACGACCCATATGGTCCGTCATAAGTGGATTGGATATTTAGTTTAGAACAAAATATGTAACCCATATGGTACTTTGATAATACTGTCCGCCTTAGGTGGTCCAAGAATGTAAATCATAGATTGTAAGACGTACAGTGGGGAGCAAAACCGTCAACATGTTTACTGAATGCGACTAAAGATACTTATAACTTTTTTTCTACTAGCAGTATCGGCAACATTCATACACCAAAATAAAGATAATAATTCAATTTATTAAAAATAGAAAACAGAACAGCTTTTATTTATTCTTGAACGAAAATGTGCGATAAATTCCATTTGCAAGTCATTTTGACAGTTTTGCACCACTGCATAAGTATGCCATAAAAGTCCCGCTATATTTACCGGAATGGCTGGGTTAGGTAATTTAATCGAAGTTCTGAGCGGAGACGGAATTAACAATTTATATTACTAACGTTTTCTCTGTCGTGGCGATTACTAAAAATTTTTCCAAGGGGCTTTTTGTGAACCAAAAAAAAAATGCGAAAGTTACTGCGAGACGTCGAAGACAAAGTTATTGTTTTAATTAAAAACGGCTATTCACTAGGAAAATTGTCAAAAAGTTAAATATAAGTCGACAAAAGGTAATAAATGTGAATAAAAGACAAAATATTGTCCAAGTTGTAAATGCTGGAGGCCGCCCGCGGAAGCTTACCGATGGTGATGCCCGTGCTGTTGAGCGATTATTGCGCAAAAATGAATGTAGGACTCTTCGAGAAGCTGCTGCTAAGTTAGAACTTCAAGCGAGAACATGGACAGTTCGACGCAGTTTAAATAAAATTGGTATGGTTGCTGCGGTTAAACAAAAAACCTGCTTTATCTGACAGAAATGTTAAAGCTAGACTTAACGGAAAGATTGGACGATTGAGGACTGGAAAAGGGTTATATGGTCAGATGAGACGAAAATTAACAGGTATAAATCTGATGGTAAGGTATATTTTTGGCATCGTCCGCAAGAAAAGCTTCAGCGTGGACAGGTAAAGCAAACTGCCAAATTCGGTGGGGGAAGTTTGATGATTTGGGGTTGCTTCACGTGATGTTATATTGGTCTTTTGTTTAGAATAAGTGGAATAATGAATAAGGAGATATATCTGCATATTCTAAATTCACAATTGCCTGACTTCGTGGACGAATGTGCCTATCCAGCGGAGGAAAAAATTTTCCAACAAGATGGCGACCCGAAACATACGGCGAAAATTGTCCAAGAATGGCTCCAAAACCAAAGTTTTAAAACTTTAAAATGGCCAGTACAAAGTCCCGACCTTAACCCGATAGAAAATCTGTGGGCATACGTTAAGCAGCAGCGGGCTAAGTATCGAAATCCACCTTCCAATATGGACGAACTGTGGAGTCGGATACAGACGTCGTGGAGAAGTATACCCCACTCAGTTATTGAAAACTTGGTTGAAATTATGCCCAGACGCATAAAAAGCGTAAGAAAAATTAAAGGTCTATGAAAAAGTACTAGTTCAAGAATAATATAAAAGCTGTTCTGTTTTCTATTTTTAATAAATTGAATTATTATCTTTATTTTGGTGTATGAATGTTGCCGATACTGCTAGTAGAAAAAAAGTTATAAGGATCTTTAGTCGCATTCAGTAAACATGTTGACGGTTTTACTCCCCACTGTATCTTTCCACTTGTAACATATGTCCTACGTATGTCCTATCTCAAGTGGATTGTAGATATACTTCCTAGAATGTAAGATTAATATTTGTATCTAGGCTTAAGCAAAATATTGTATTTAAGAAAAAGATAATAAAGAAAACGGCAGTCGACCACAGGCAGTTGCCCGTGGTTACTCGAAAACAAAACAATCTATTAATTGGCGATCCTGCCAGGAGACACGTAAACTCCTGTTGGACCAAAAACAAAAAAAAAACAAAAAAAAGCGCAAAGCAATTAACGGCAAAATAAAAATCACCAAGAGACATAAGAAAAAATCTCAGCGCCACAATTGAAAGAAAATTCGAGTGTTTGCCAACTGCCTATCGAACGCGCCACATCTATACGGACTACGAGCGAAAAACAAGCTAACGTACGCGTTACAGCAATTGAAAAAAATAAAATAAAATTGAGAAACAAAAAACTACAAAAATACAAAGTGATTTCAAAATCTGAATATAAAAACCAAAAACTGAAAGTGAAAATTTTTGAAAATTACAAACAAAGAAAATTTAGTGTGTGGATCTATAAACTATCCACATAGAAAAACCTTTCATAAAAACAAATAAATAAAAAACGCGCCACGTCTATACGGATTACGAGCGAAAAACAAGCTAACGTCCGTGTTACAGCAATTGAAAAAAAAATAAAATAAAATTGAGAAACAAAAAACTACAAAAATACAAAGTGATTTCAAAATCTGAATTTAAAAACCAAAAACTGAAAGTGAAAATTTTTGAAAATTACAAACAAAGAAAATTAAGTGCGTGGATCTATAAACTATCCACATAGAAAAACCTTTCATAAAAATAAATAAATAAAAAAATTTCTGTAAATCAGAAATTTCACAAAAAAAAAACTTCTTTAATCTAAACCTCGCACATGGCCGCCAACGACGACCATTGCACAACCAACCGCCCAAATTCGACTTAAAAAGCAACAGCAGCAGCAAAGTCAACAAGAGCCGCAACAGTAGTAACAACAACAACAGCAACAGCAGCAATAGCAACAGTAACAACAGCAGCAGTAGAAGCAGCAACATAAAATTAGTTGTAAGTAAGGCTTATACATATGTATTTATTAATTAAATTAAGTACAAAAATTGTTTATTGTGAGTATTAATTTGCTTCATGAAACTCACAAATACATATAGTATATAAAAAAGGGCAAACCCGAAAAATAACGATCATAAAAGAGAGGCGCTAGGAATAAAGAATTTTTAAGAGATCAAGATAATTTTATAATTTTTCAAAATGGCAGTGAATAATTTTACTGTAGACGATATAGCTAGATTAATAGCTACACAAACCGCAAACTTTAGAACTGAGATAGCTCAGTTGAGTAATAGAATTAAAATTCTAACGGATGCGTCACATGTAACTGAGTATGAAACTCACAGAATTAACGGTTCCATAACATGTGACGAAAATTTAGACATAATAAAGTCTTTGCCAGAATTTTCCGGTAAATCTTATGTCAGCTGGAGAGAAGCTGCAAAAAATTCGATGAGCCTATATATTGAAGGTAGCAGAAGGTATTTTGGAGCACTAACTATCCTCCGAAATAAGATTGTAGGTAATGCCAATGATATGTTAACTAATCATGGCACAGTTTTGAATTTAGAAGCAATATTTGCAAGATTAGATTTTGCTTACGCCGACAGACGACCAATTCACGTAATTGATCAAGAGATGAGCGTTATGAGACAAGGATCGACATCCTTAATTGATTATTATAATGAAGTCAATCAGAAATTGACATTACTAATAAATAAAACTATAATGACGCACGGCACCAATTCAGATATTACAAAACAATTAAATATCAAGAATCGAGAAACC
The DNA here is from genome assembly GCF_023373825.1 of Bactrocera dorsalis. Taxonomy (NCBI): domain Eukaryota; kingdom Metazoa; phylum Arthropoda; class Insecta; order Diptera; family Tephritidae; genus Bactrocera; species Bactrocera dorsalis. Next base: position 38,097,167 of record NC_064303.1, on the reverse strand, counting down.
GCGTTAAGAACTTTTATAACTGGTTTAAATTACCCTCTAAACCAAATATTATTTGCATTAACACCTACCGATTTGCCAAATGCTCTTGCTAAAGCACAAGAACTTCATTCAAATCAAATACGATCGCAATTTGCTTTGCAATTTTCTAAAAACAATCATGAAATTGGTTTACGAAACCAGCCTCAAGCTAACCGAAGATATTCGAATTTTCAGAATAACTTAAGGTACCCCCAAACAAATAATAATTCATACCAAATGTATGCCAATCACCCAGAACCTATGGAAGGGGATCAATCAATCCAATTAACAAAGAAACCCAATAATGTGCAAAGAAACCAACCACATAGTAACAGAAATAATTGGCAGACAAATTATCAGCCAACAAATATACCAAAAAGGTCATTTGAAAGTGCACAAATAAGCACACAACCTCAACCAAAAATTGAAAGAATCAATAATATTGGTGAGAACCATTTTTTAAGGGTAAATTCCGATTTGCCGTATGTTATTAAAACCGATACAAAAACTGGGCAAATCTTTAGAATTCTCATAGATACGGGAGCAACCAGCTCATATATACGGGCCGGAATTTATAATAATAAAAACCTTTTAGTAATTAAGAAGAAGGTTAGAACCATTCATGGTTCGACTATAATAAAATATTTTCATAATATCAATCTGTTTGGTATACAGGAACGTTTTTATGAAATTAACAATTTAGAGAGCGATCTTTTAATTGGAATTAATTTCCTAAATAAAATCGGAGCGACAATTGATATTCCGAATAGAAAATTGATATATGGGAATAATAAAACAGAGAAAATAAATTTTCCCAATGATTCAATTATACTAAACCCCTTGGGACAAAAAAGTCCGGAGGCACCCGTCAATGATAATATTAGCAAAAATGATACTAAGGATAGAAAAATTAATGAAGCAAATGCTCACAACACTTTAAAAATAAATAATGTGGAAATTTCTAATGAAGTTGCTGACGCATTGTCAAGACAAGTATTAAATAATTTAACTAGTTCATGTGAGTCGAGTGACTCAAGTGATTCACTAATAGAAACCCAACATTCTGCAGAAAGTAGCGATGAGTACCAAATTTATGAAACAAAAAAACCTTTGAATCATTTTAAGCAACAGATAGTAATCGATAATGGAGCAAGAATTACTGTCTTAGAGACTATTTCTTCTTTTAATAAAAAACGTTTTTTAATTGAATATGACAGACCAGAAAATATAATTGGTATTTTAAAAGAATATATGAATCCAAAAGTAGTTACAGGAATATTTTGCACACCTGAAGTGCTATATGCAATAAAAAACATTTTGAAGGAGACATTTCCCAAGATAAAATTTCTATATACTAAACTATTCCCTAATGATATATGCAATAAAGAAGATCAAAGATCGATAATCGAGCAAACACATAATAGAGCGCATAGAAATTATAGGGAAAATTTGGCACAAATTAGGCAGCAATATTATTGGCCTTTAATGATAAAACAATTTAAACAGTATGCAAAAAATTGTAGCATATGTAATAGAAATAAATATGAAAGACATCCGAAACTAATTCCAATAGGGGAAGCACCAATATCAAAAAAAGAGGGAGAACAACTCCATATAGACATTTTTTTCGCACAAAAGCTTAAATTTCTTACATGTATAGATTCATATTCCAAATTTCTAATCGTAAAATATATAGAAGACAAATCAAATTTAGAAGAAAAAGTTTTGGAACTGTTACAAACATTTCCAAATGTTAAAAGTATAGTTATTGATAATGAACCAGGCTTAAGTACGATACAGTTCAAGTCTTTAATGGAAAGGATTAATGTGCAAATTTATTATTGTACACCACGCCACAGCACAAGTAATGGCCAAATAACGGGTGATTTTTTTGAGGTTAGGATTTTCATGCATTAGTATTTGACAGATCACGTGGGATTTCAGACATGGTGTCAAAGAGAAAGATGCTCAGTATGCTTTGACATTTCATCATGAATAGACTTACTAACGAGCAACGCTTGCAAATCATTGAATTTTATTACCAAAATCAGTGTTCGGTTCGAAATGTGTTTTTATCGACAAATTTTGTTCAGCGATGAGGCTCATTTCTGGTTGAATGGCTACGTAAATAAGCAAAATTGCCGCATTTGGGGTGAAGAGCAACCAGAAGCCGTTCAAGAACTGCCCATGCATCCCGAAAAATGCACTGTTTGGTGTGGTTTGTACGCTGGTGGAATCATTGGACCGTATTTTTTCAAAGATGCTGTTGGACGCAACGTTACGGTGAATGGCGATCGCTATCGTTCGATGCTAACAAACTTTTTGTTGCCAAAAATGGAAGAACTGAACTTGGTTGACATGTGGTTTCAACAAGATGGCGCTACATGCCACACAGCTCGCGATTCTATGGCCATTTTGAGGGAAAACTTCGGACAACAATTCATCTCAAGAAATGGACCCGTAAGTTGGCCACCAAGATCATGCGATTTAACGCCTTTAGACTATTTTTTGTGGGGCTACGTCAAGTCTAAAGTCTACAGAAATAAGCCAGCAACTATTCCAGCTTTGGAAGACAACATTTCCGAAGAAATTCGGGCTATTCCGGCCGAAATGCTCGAAAAAGTTGCCCAAAATTGGACTTTCCGAATGGACCACCTAAGACGCAGCCGCGGTCAACATTTAAATGAAATTATCTTCAAAAAGTAAATGTCATGAACCAATCTAACGTTTCAAATAAAGAACCGATGAGATTTTGCAAATTTTATGCGTTTTTTTTTTTTAAAAAGTTATCAAGCTCTTAAAAAATCACCCTTTAGAAAGAGTTCATTCAACACTGATTGAAATCTCCAGATGTTTAAAGCAAGAACACAACTTAATTAGTAATTTTGAATCAATTATGAGAGCAGTTCAACAGTATTGTCGGGGTTATCGACGATGTATTTGCCGGCGTGCCAAATAAAATAAAAACTATTAGCGTTTGGATAACAATTCGGAGTTGTATATTCAAGTAATTACAATATATGTATGTACATATATGGGTTAATAAATATAATTGTGGGTATACAATTGAGGGGTGGGTATGTATATATATATAAATATGAATAAATTAAGTGAAACCTGATGTGGTTATTTATTCCCGCGTTGAGATTTTGGATTCTGCTACTGTGATGCTGCTGTGGTTGTTGTTGCTGCTGATACACTGCTGTTGTGGTTGTTATTACTGCTGATACACTGCTGCTGCTTGGCGCCTGAATGTCCGTCCGCTTTGGTGATTTGGTTTATTATGTTTTGTTGGGTTCTTCGTTGTTATATTGGCGCTGTTGGGTGTTTTTTGCATTGTCCTCTAATTCGTATTTCGACGAGTTAGGAGGACAATGCAGGGATGTGTTCATTTGGTATGAACATCCCGGCCGCCTTGCAGTGTCTGCGAATAAAAAGATTTTTAGATCTATTTTGATTTGGGTAAATGAGTATTATTATCAACGGGTTGGAGGTATACTTGGGGTTTAAATCGCACAAGCACCGGTTAAAGTCCAACCGAGTGCGGTGTTTTGTGCGATCACGGTGCTGTTATCGGGGTTGAATATGCCGGGTTTCATTACTCTTGGGTAGATGTCAGCTCCTAGTTCCAACATGATTTTGTCGTTCTTCCAAAATGTAGGGTCGGCTAGGACTAAGTGGTCGAACTTCTTAATGATTTCGCCACTTAAGTCACGATTATAGGGTCGGGTCGGTAAATCATGCGTCAATAGGCAGTTAACTTCGACATGCCAGTCGGAATCAGTTAATGATCCTATGACGACTTTGCATATACGATGCGAGTCGAGGTACGTTTTCGGTAACCTCAATCTCTGTACCAGTTCTGAGGCAATTACAGTCACTTTTCGGGTCGGGTTGATTATGGCTCGTATTTTATTCCATTTGCCATCATGTTTAATTTTTATCATGACTGTTGGTATGAGGGTCGGCTTGGCCAGTAACGTGGGTAGGTCGTTTTGTTTATGCAATCTCTCTTTGCTCTTTGATGTTTTTTCTGGCTCCTTGCAGAACAACCTGGGGTGTCCATGTAGGGTTGAATGGTGTTCCCCATTACATGTGGCACATCGTTTTGTACTTGTGCACTTTTGGGTGGAGTGCGATCTGGCCAAGCAATTGACGCAGTACTTATACTTAATGACTGCGTTATACTTTTCGTTGATGTTCTTTTCAGTAAATTTGGAACATGTGACCAGTCTATGATCCTTTTTGCACAATCCACAGGCGACGTGCTTGTGTGTTCGTTTTGCTGCACGGCTGATAGTGCGCCGGGCCGTGCGATGGGTGCTTCCTCGTTCTTCTGGAATAGGAGAAAGGCTGATAGTACGTCGGGCCGTGCGATGGGTATTTCCTCGCTCCTCTGGAATGGGGGAAAGGGTCGCTTTAAAGCGACGTAGGCGTCTTGCCAGGGTTCCTTCGTCGGAGAGTGGGCTGATGCTACGGGTCGCGCTGAGTGATCGCACAGTGAATGTGGGGCTGCTTTGGCGGCTGCATATTGGCTTCGTACTAGTTTGAGGGGCCATATCACTATAAGAAAATAAGATTAATTATTTGGTAAAATGACTATTTTGGTTATTGGGCGGGTAATTGTTCCCTGAGAGGTACGTATGTCAACTACTCTTGCTTTATTGTCTGCACCGAGATACGTTTTTTCGATGCGACCAAGTCTCCACTCATTTGGGGGTAGTGTTTCTTGACGTAAGACTACCATATCGTTGACGTCTATATTGCGCTGAGGGTATTTCCACTTGTATCTTTTGTGCAGTTCTTTCAGATACTCTTCTTTCCATCGTTTGCAAAAGTGTTGATGGAGTATCTTCAGCTTCTGCCATCTTTGTGCGAAGCTTAGATGTGCATCTTCTAAGTTGGGTTCAGCTGGGATTAATAAAGGGGTACCTATTAAGAAATGGCCTGGAGTTAAAGGTTCTAAATTTGTTGGGTCTTCACTTAATGGGCTTAAAGGGCGAGAATTCAAGCAACTTTCGATTCGGGTTAAAAGGGTAGCTAGTTCTTCGAAAGTGAATTTCTGGTTCTGAGACACCTTTTTCAAGTGGCTCTTTAAACTTTTCACTCCTGCTTCCCAGAGTCCACCCATGTGTGGAGCTCCTGGAGGGTTAAAGTGCCAGTTGATGTTTTGGTGCGATTCACTAGTTGTTAATTGAGTTTTCAATGACTTCATGAATTCTCGCCGATCTTTAATTAAAAGTTTAGACGCTCCAACGAAATTAGTACCATTGTCCGAATAGAGATCGGCGGGACATCCGCGCCTGGAAAAGAAACGTGCGAATGCGGCCATGAATGCGTTTGTGGTGAGATCACTTACTGGCTCTAGATGTATTGCCTTGGTTGCAAAACATACAAATACGCATACGTAACCTTTTGTGATCAGACATGCTCTGCCGGTGTAATTTTTAATGTCGTAGGGACCGGCGAAATCGACTCCTGTTGTTGCGAATGCACGGGTTAAGGTGGTACGTTCGGCGGGTAGTGCTGCCATAATCTGAGTAGTGTTGCGATTTTTGTGCAAAACGCAAGTTTTGCACTGATGAATGATAGACTTGATGAGGGTTTTCAGCTTCGGTATCCAAAATTCTGAACGCATAAGTCGTAAGACTAGCTGATTTCCGCCGTGTAACGCTACTGTATGGGTGAATTGAGTTAGTAGTTTTGACAAACGACTATTATAGGGTAATAAGATAGGGTGACGCTCATTATATGATAGTGCTGCGGAATTGGTTAATCTTCCGTCACTTCGCATAACTCCTTTAGGGTCAATGAACGGATTTAAAGTCAACAATGAACTTTTCTTGTGTATTTGGGTTTTACGGGTCAAGGCATCATATTCTTCTCTGAAATGTGTTTTTTGGGTGTGAATGATTAACTTCATTCGGGTTGTTTTGAACTCTTCCGGGGTTATTTCGTGGTTTGCGTAAACAGTTTCTCGTCTCCTTGGTGAGGCATTTGCGCAAAACCTGAATAGGTAAGCGATAACGCGAATTGCTCTGGGGAATGAGGAAAACCTTTCGAGTATATCCTCTTGGGTGGTTATCGCAAACGTCTTAACGGGTTTAAATTCCACGGTAGTGTTGTATGTTTTCTCCGATGCTGGAAAATGCTCCTTTTCGTGTTGTAGCCATTGGGGTCCATGCCACCAGAGGTTGTAATCAAATAGATCGGTGGGTGTACATCCTCGGCTTGCTAAGTCTGCGGGATTGTCTTGGCTTTCCACATGGTTCCAATTATCGACTCCCACTTTCTCGGTGATTGCAGCTACTCGATGTGAAACGAAAGTGTTCCATGAACAGGGTGGTTTGTTTAACCAAGCGAGAACTATGGTTGAATCAGTCCAAAAATAATTTTTATATTGGGTTAGGTGTAGTTGGGGTAGGGTAGAGTTAAAAAGGTTAGCCAGTAGAACCGCTCCGCAGAGTTCCAATCTGGGTAGGGATACGGTTTTAATGGGAGCAACTCTTGTTTTTGACACTAAGAGAGTTGTCCATATTTTGTCTCCAATTGAAACCCTTATATAAAGTGTCGCGGCATATGCTTTTTCTGAAGCATCAGAGAAACCGTGGAATTCAATGGTGGCTGTTGGGTTAAAATGGGTCCACCTGGGTATTTCAATTTTGTTGATGTTGTCGTAATCCTTTACGAAGCTGTTCCATCGATGAAGGGTGAGGGGTTTCAGGCTTTCATCCCAGTCAGTTTTATCCAGCCATATTTGTTGCATAATTATTTTTGCCGTGATTATTATTGGACTAAGCCAACCGGCTGGGTCAAACAATTTTGCTATGGCTGATAAAACTTCACGTTTGGTGTATGCGGGTTTTTTCTCCATTGGGTTGACGAGGAAGAAAAATGAATCCTTTTTGGAGTTCCATCGAATGCCCAGGGTTTTGGTGTTCTCGGGTTCCGAAAGGTTGAGTGTTTCTGTCTCTAAAAGATGATCCTGTGGAAGTCCTTTCAGAATGTGTGGGTCATTGGAGGTCCATTTTCGCAGAGCGAATCCTGGGGTCTTCAGAGCGGAAATGAGTTCATCTCGTGCTGACTTTGCCGTGGTCAGGTCATGTGTTCCAGCTAAAACATCGTCTACATACATTTCCTGGCGAAGTATTTTGGCTGCTAATGGGTGGGTTTCTTCAACATCATCGGCTAGCTTCATGAGGGTACGGATCGCTAAATACGGCGCACAATTTATGCCGAACGTGACTGTTTGCAATTCGAAGTCTTCTATTGTGTCTTCCGGGGACTTCCTAAATAATATCCTTTGGAACCGAGTGTGTTTAGGGTCTACGAGTATTTGGCGGTACATTTTTTGAATATCTGCATTAAAAACGAATTGGAAGAATCGCCAATTTGTGATCAGAATAACAAGATCTTTCTGTAAAGTAGGCCCGATATGTAAGACGTCATTCAAGCTTTTGTGATTTGACGTGGGGCAAGATGCATTAAATACCACACGCAATTTCGTGGTTATACGGTCGGGTTTAATGACCGCGTGGTGTGGTAAATAATATTGGGTCGCTTTTCCAGAAGGGTCATATTCTATTTTCTTCATTTGTCCGAGTTCCAAATATTCCATGATTGCTTTGTCGTATTCTGCTTTCACTTCGGGTTTTTTAAGTAAAGCTCGTTCATTTCTGAGGAATTGGGCCAACGCTATATGTCTAGATTGTCCGATATCAATATTGTCGGGTTCTTTGAAGGGTAGGGTTACTATATAGCGCCCATCTGGATTACGACGTGTAGTTTTTTGGAAAATTTCCTCACAAATTTGGTCCGATTTGGAAACTACGGATTCCTTTGGGATTTCCTCCACCTCCCAAAAACGTGTGAGAAGACTCTCGGGATTCACTTTATTGTGAAATGATACTATGGCGGAATTTTGGGAGGGTTGAGTTATGGGTCCGGACAATATCCATCCGAATTCTGTCTCTTGAGCTAAGAGTGAACCTAGTATGTTCCTCTTTACTCCATTGAGTAAAATACTTGGATAAATATCACTGCCGATTAATATATCCACGGGTCTGGGTTTGTGAAATTGGGTGTCGGCTAAAGTGAATCCAAGATTTTTAAGACACTGCTTTGGATCTATGGGGTATGAGGGTAAATTATCAGTTAGGCTATTTAGTATAAATGCCTGTGCTGATAGCTTATAACTTGTATTTAAGGGTGAGCAAAGCGTGATTTCACAAATGTTCGTTGGTGTTGCTGAAACTGCATTGTTTAGTCCGGTCACTTGGGCTGATACAGAGTGGGTGGGTATATCCAAGCTTCTCTGAAGTCTTCGAGATATAAATGTGGCTTCCGATCCTGAATCAATAAGAGCTCTCGCGGAATATCGCTGGCCATTATGTTCTATTTGAACCATTGCAGTACCGAGTAATATCTGCTTCCTACTTGGGTTGGGTGGGTCCTGGGTTGATGATTTAGTGGACTGTATAGTTGTTGTGTAGGCTTGCCGATTTGTATTTGTGCTTTGGGTGGGTAGTGCGGTACTGTTTTCAGGGTTCGAACTAGTGACGTTTGGTATTTCCGGAGTGGATTCAGGTCGAAAGCTGGATTCTCTGTGTATCAGAGTATTGTGTTTTTTGTGACACTTACGACACGAGAATTTACTCACACAGTTCTTGTAGCTGTGTGATATGGCCAAGCAGTTATAGCAATAACCATATTTTTTGATTGTGGAGATACGTGACTCTACATTCATTGCGAGAAATTTGGGACATTCTCGAATAGAGTGCTGCTTTTTGCAGAGCTTACAGCTTTCTGTATCTATATTATTTGGAGTAAAGTTGAAATTATTATTCCTTTGGGTGTTAGAGGGTCTAGCAATTGGCGTTTCAGCCACGTTTGCATGAAAAGTGTTATATTTCTTTTCAACTGTTCTTTTAACTGCACCGGTGTGGAATTGGGGTGAGTTTGCTACTGAAGCTTTGAAATTTCCAACAGATTCGAGGGTTTTGTATTTGTGGGTTAAAAAATTGTCGAAATTTGACCACGTCGGTATATCTGAATTGTCTGCTAGGGTATATTCAAAGGTTTCGAGAGTTTGTTTAGGTAGTTTGGAACTACAAAGATATATTAATATCGGATCCCAGCTTTGTGTGTCAATCTCAAGGTTGTTTAAATTAGTTAAAACGTTATTAACGGAACGTTGTAAGCTTTTTATAGCACAACCTGTTTCCTGAGTTACTTGGGGTAGGTTAAAAAGGGTCTTTAATTGGGTGTTTACCTGCAACCTCTTATTTTCGTATTGGTCGACTAAATTTTTCCAGGCGAGTATGAAACCATCATTTGTTAGGGGTGCGTTTTGAATAACCTCTCTTGCTTCTCCTCGGGTCTTCTGAGTAAGGTGAAAGAGTCTTTCAACATTACTAATCCTAGGGTTACGGATATACAGGGCTGTAAACATATCCCTGAAGGTGGGCCAAGTTGTGTAATCTCCGTAAAAGATGTCGGTGTCGCATGGTGGAAGGTGAACTGCAGGAGCGAAATCCATCATTGTGGCTTCTGAAGTCCTTTCCTTAATGGGTTGGGTTGACACTTGTGTTTTACGCGCATCTACATCTTCGTTGATGGAAGCTAAGCAAGAGAGGTACATTCGATAACTTTTTTGATATTTTTCTTTCACTTTAAAGAAATCGATGGTTTCATGACTTTCGCGAGAAATTCTTCTGATCGCATCGTATGAGCGCTTTGCTTTTTCATAGAGCGAATTTAGTTCGACCCTTTTAATTTCTAGGGTATAGACCGATTCATCTTCACTTTGGGTCTGAAGATGGTCTTCCACGAATTCAATTAAATCCGTTGTTGTGATTTTGAAATCTTCCATTTCCATTGTTGGGTAAGATATATTTAATCTTCGGGTTGAACAAGAAAAATAAATCGCGTAGAGTTACGAAAATTTAAGAAAACAAATTTTAAAAACTTTTTATATAGTGATTTATTTATTTTAAAAATTTCAAATTAATTTCCTTGCTTTTATCTCGATTGTGTCCGATTGTTAATGTTTATTGGAAATTATTCAACTTCCGATAAAAAAAATCGATAAATAAAATTTGCAGGGTTTTGCACTTTTTCCTACTGGGTCACTTGTTGAATTTCCTACTGGGTCTGTTTTTTGCTTGCTCCTACTGCACTAGCAGTCAACGTTAATTTGTTGTTAGCAGAGCGGGTAATGCAACAAAACATATGTATGTACGCTTATGTACGGGTGGGTGCCAAAGCAACGCTATTTGGCTCTCAAATAATATGTGCGTATGTATGTATATGAACGGGTAAAGTGCAAAGCGGAATATGGCAATAAAAAATTTGCAAATACTTTGTGCTTAACACCGGTTAAGCAAAAGATTTACTTTGAGTAGAATATTAATTTTGTTTTTGTGTCAATAGTATGCCGTTTTATTCCGATTTGCACTAATTTATTATTATTATATTTTAAATAAATTTGGGGTTTGGTACTTACAATTTTTTTTTTCACGTATGGTGATAATTGATGAGTTTTGTTAATATCCAAAGTGGTTGATTGGGTGGGTGAATGTTAATCCTGATGATCCAAAATATGGTTGATTGGGTGGGTGAAAATATGCAAATTTGTTGATCCAAACGATGATTATTTGAGTGGGTTTATTTTAATAGGCAGAAAATCCGGCTCGAAGGACCAAAATGTCGGGGTTATCGACGATGTATTTGCCGGTGTGCCAAATAAAATAAAAACTATTAGCGTTTGGATAACAATTCGGATGTGTATATTCAAGTAATTACAATATATGTATGTACATATATGGGTTAATAAATATAATTGTGGGTATACAATTGAGGGGTGGGTATGTATATATATATAAATATAAATAAATTAAGTGAAACCTGATGTGGTTATTTATTCCCGCGTTGAGATTTTGGATTCTGCTACTGTGATGCTGCTGTGGTTGTTGTTGCTGCTGATACACTGCTGTTGTGGTTGTTGTTACTGCTGATACACTGCTGCTGCTTGGCGCCTGAATGTCCGTCCGCTTTGGTGATTTGGTTTATTGTGTTTTGTTGGGTTCTTCGTTGTTATATTGGCGCTGTTGGGTGTTTTTTGCATTGTCCTCTAATTCGTATTTCGACGAGTTAGGAGGACAATGCAGGGATGTGTTCATTTGGTATGAACAAGTATAATAAAACAATTCATTCTGTAACAGGTAAACAACCTTGCAACATTTTATTTAATAAAGAGCCTCATAATAATATGAAAAATGTGTTACAAAATGCTCAAGAGAAAATGCTAGAGCATCATAACAAGAAAAGGCTTCAGAAAAGTTATAAAAAAGGAGATATTATTTATGAAAAAATTTATGGGGAAAGAAATAAATTAAACCCCAAGTACAAAAAACAAATAGTATTAGAAGATTTAGGAAATACAGTTAAAATACAAAAAAGGAATAGAATAATTCATAAAGTTAATATCAAATCTTAAATCTTTTACCTTCAATATACAGAAAAAGAAATGTTTAGTCTAAAAGTTGTCACATGTAAAAAGACTTCCATCAAAAAAATAATTAGTAGTAAATTAAGATTTCAAAATTGTACTGTTTAAATTGATAAATTAGTTTATAGCCTCACATACTATATCTATTTGAATCGGGACGCTTCAATTTAGAGGTGGGGGAGTTAATACCACCAGTTCATATTACATGAACATATCTTATATTTGTCATTCATATGTAACATGACACTTACGACCCATATGGTCCGTCATAAGTGGATTGGATATTTAGTTTAGAACAAAATATGTAACCCATATGGTACTTTGATAATACTGTCCGCCTTAGGTGGTCCAAGAATGTAAATCATAGATTGTAAGACGTATCTTTCCACTTGTAACATATGTCCTACATATGTCCTATCTCAAGTGGATTGTAGATATACTTCCTAGAAAGTAAGATTAATATTTGTATCTAGGCTTAAGCAAAATATTGTATTTAAGAAAAAGATAATAAAGAAAACGGCAGTCGACCACAGGCAGTTGCCCGTGGTTACTCGAAAACAAAACAATCTATTAATTTACATTTGTACTAACTCCCGCTTACTTACCATATTAGAACGTACATACATATGTATGTACAAGTGCGTGCTGAAGTGCTTAACTGAAAGTGTAAGGAAACTGGGAAACGGTAGGTACAGTGGTTCACAAAAAATTCCACCAAAGCGTTTGAAACAGTTGCGCATGAAAGTACCGTGAAAAAATAGTAATAATTATTAAAATTAAAAGTGCCGGTCTAACGCTAATTAAAAAAAAAAAAAGCTAGACAGTGAAGTGCCGCTAATATCTACCGCTTTTTGTGCCGTACCACTAAAAGTTACCGCTTCCAGTGCCGCTACAAAACTCCGCAAGATTATACCGCAAAGTGTCCAGTTTCTACAACATCACTTCGCTGCTGCCACAACGTCGCTGCTACCATCACACCGCTGCTGCCATCGTCGCTGCTGCCATCAAGCCGCTGCTACCATCGTCGCCGCTTCCATCAAACCGCTGCCGTCGTGGGAATGAGCTGCCGCTGCATTCTCTGCAAAAGGGACGTAAGCGCCGGCAAACAGCCGACGCACCAGGTAACGAGTGCGATTTACTGAAAGCAGTGCAAAAAAAAAAGGCAAACATAAAAAACAAGTTCACTTTCAGTTCTTGGCTCTCCCTTTTCACTTTACATATGTTACATTGATTTATTGTATTGCCTTGTATTTAATATACAAACATATACATACATATATATGTATATACGTTAAGGTGGGCCAAAAATTAGTTTATATTTTATTTTTCGTAGTTACCATGAAAATCTCATTCAACATGACTAAAAACAAGTCCTGGTAAAATCTGAGCTCTTTATATTAATATTAAGAGGTGCCTCATCGACATTTTCGATTTCCCATATAAATTACATGGAAAAAAAATCATTTTTTTTTGTGGTGGTTATTGTGCGGAGGTTTTAATGTGCACGCGATGGCGGCCAGTAGGGATGGTAAACTCGATTCCGATACTACTCGAGAATCGAGTTTTCTCGTTAAATAATCGATTTTTCGAATGTCAAGAACCGATTCTTAATCCACTTCGACTACTGAAGATCGATTTTTAAAAATCGATTATTTAACGAGAAAACTCGATTCTCGAGTAGTATCGGAATCGAGTTTACCATCGCTACTGGCCGCCATCGCGTGCACATTGAAATCTCCGCACAATAACCACCACAAAAAAAATGATTTTTTTTCCATGTAATTTATATGGGAAATCGAAAATGTCGATGAGGCACCTCTTAATATTAATATAAAGAGCTCAGATTTTACCAGGACTTGTTTTTAGTCATGTTGAATGAGATTTTCATGGTAACTACGAAAAATAAAATATAAACTAATTTTTGGCCCACCTTAATATACATATCTTAATATATGCTCAGACATATACCTATTCAAAGTGAATAAGGGATTTTGGGATTTTGCGGTGGCCCTTTATTTTGAAATAAAGGTGATCAAATTTTTAATTGCAAAATTAAATTGTCTCGTTTTTCGCAATTTTTTCGATCCGCGTTTGCAATTATCGGTCGTTTTTTCGCAATTTTTGTCGATTTTCGTTCGGACATTTTCCGATTAAATTACTTTTTTGTGCTATTGCTCATTTTGCGCATTTATCGGTTTGGCTTTCGTATACTTGAGAATCGATATTATTTATTTCTCGTTTTCGTCACCGATTCCAAATATATTTGTTGCCAACTTTTATTGCGATTAGTTTGGCTTTCGTATATTTGGCAATCGACATTTATTTTTCGTTTTCGTTATCGATTCTTAGTATAGCTGTTGCCAACCGTTATAGTCTTTTTTCGGAAATTTAATTTAAACAAGCAAAATGACCAAGCCAAAGCCATCCCTCGCAAGCCTGTCTCCAAGTAAGGAGTTGATGGACTTAAAATCGTTAAGACGTCAAAGAACGGTTGCGAAAAGTAGTATTTTGCGCATTAAAACGGGCCTTATCGAAAAGACTATGTCTTTAGATCCAATAGAAATGGAATGTCGTCTCGATACATTAAATTCACATAGTGAAAAATTAATGAAATGCCAATCAAAGATTGAAGAAATTGATGAGGACGACATGGCCCGAGGGGAGTTAGAGGACATAATCGTTGAAACGAAGTCCATAATAAAGTCAATTTTAGCGAAAAATAGAACTTCACTTGCCGAAACATCTTTTGTAGCTTCTCACAGCACAAGACTCCCTAAAATGAATTTGCCGAAATTCAAGGGAGAATATTCAGAGTTCAAAAATTTTATGAGTTTGTTCGAGAGCTTGGTTCATAACGATCCAAATATCCCAGATATTGAAAAATTTAATCATTTGGTTAATTGTCTATCTGGAGAGGCTTTGGGAACAGTTAAAGCGTTTCAGATGTCGGATGAAAATTATCCGAAAGCGTTGGCAAGTCTCAAAAAAGTTTATGATAATAAATGTTTGATATTTTTCAATACAATATCTAAACTTTTTGACCTGCCAGCAATCCCAAAGCCTTCTGCGCCTTCCCTGCGTTCAATGATTGACGAAGTGTCAGCGGTATATGATTCATTGCTATCGCTGGGCGATGAAAAACAAATAACGAACGCAATATTATGTAATGACAAAGGTTGATTCTGCCACCCGATCCAAATGGGAAGAAGCGCTAGACTATGACAAACTGCCACTGTGGAAGGACTGTGAAGCCACCCTAAATAGGACATACCAGCAGCTATCAGCGGAAGGATCATCATACTCAAGGACGAAGCCCATACCTACAAGCAATGCGCATCATGGGAAACAACAACATATGGACAGGACCAAATCGGCGCTGGTTGCTGCAAATACGAGGCAGCCTCTTTGCCAACAGTGCAAATCGAGGGATCACCATTTGACTGCCTGCCCCACCTTCAAGGCGCTTCCGGTGCAGCAGAGGTTCGAGTTCGTGAAATCGGTGCCCTTATGCATAAATTGTTTGCGTAAGGGTCACACGGTTTCCAAATGCAGAGCGGATCGTTGCCGCATATGCAATCGATCCCATCACTCGCTGTTGCACCAGTATCCAGTGTCCTTCCCCGCTGTACCTCATCCGCAACCATCAACCACACATGCCATGCATACAGCCAGTATGCCGGATCGGGTCATGTTGGCAACAGCAGTAATTCTAGTGAGGACCAGCTGCGGAGATTACCTGCCTGCGAGAGCCTTGCTGGACTCAGGCTCCCAGGTCAACTTTATGACGGAGGACTTGGCACGAAAGTTGCGAATTCGACGTCAGCACAAAACATTAAGCGCAATTGGAATTGGCAATTCCAATACAAAAGTGGGGTCGAAACTAAACGCGTTTGTCAAGTCGCGGTTAAATAATTTTGAATTTTCGGCGGAATTCTGGGTAATGCGATGCATTTCGGCAAATCATCCAGACCATAACATCAATGTTAGTGGCTGGAAAATTCCGCACAATATTGAATTGGCGGACCCGGAATTCCACAAATCTAAAAAAGTGGATATCCTATTGGGTGCTGAAACATTTTTCGATCTTTTAGCTGTTGGTCAAATTAAAAATGGTCCTAACCAACCAACTCTTCAGAAAACCCTTTTAGGATGGATTGTATCTGGCAAATACGTCAGCAATCTAAGTTCTCCTCCCAAATTAAATAGCACATTATGCCAAGCTGAAGAAGACTTCACGTCAATAGATTCAGTAGTCCAAAAATTTTGGGCTCTAGAAGAATTACCTTCAGAATCAAATGGCATCAAATTCACACCAGAGCAACAAGAGTGTGAAAATTTTTTCGTTAATACTACTCAAGTATTGCCTTCAGGACGGCTTCAAGTCAGAATGCCCTTTAAAGCTGACCGTAAGTTACTCGGTCACTCATATGAAACCGCAGTTCGGCGGTTTCAGGCCCTGGAGAGAAGGACATTAAAAGATCCAGAACTTCGCAAAATGTATCTGGACTTTATGAATGAATATAGAGCATTGGGTCACATGAGCCCAACGAACAATAAGATCCCGAGTGAGCCACACTACTTCATTCCGCATCAATGCGTTTTAAGGCCCGAGAGCACAACAACCAAACTACGTGTTGTATTTGATGCTTCGAGTCGATCTTCAACTCAAATAGCGTTGAATGAACTTTTGATGGTAGGTCCAACCATCCAAGAAGAGTTATACTCAACTCTTCTTCGTTTTCGCTTACATAAGTATGCATTAACAGCGGACATTACTAAAATGTACCGTCAAATAATTATGCATGAAGAAGACAGAAATTGTCAGCTTATTGTGTGGAGAGAGCATCCTTCTGAGCAAATTCAAATTTTTCGTCTTAACACCGTAACATACGGCACTGCGCCTGCTCCATTTCTCGCAACACGGTGTTTACAAATGCTCAGCGATGCTAATACAACTAAATACCCACTCGGTTCATTGGCCATCAAAAGAGACTTTTATGTTGATGATTTATCAACACCCTAACCCCACCCTAAATTTTTCGACAGTGATTGCACTGAAAAGTCATTAAGCTTCAATGACAAAAGTTCCACTAAAACGTTAGGAATCCATTGGTTGCCGAAAGAGGATTTGTTTCGATTTGTTTTAGATGACAATTTTAATGATCTGCGAGCCACCAAACGAAACATATTGTCAGTTTCTGCTCGCCTTTTCGATCCTCTTGGATTACTAGCCCCACTAGTTACCAAAGCAAAAATCTTATTGCAAGAGCTTTGGATCCAAAAACTAGATTGGGATGAGTCGATTCCATTGCGCCTTGACACTAGCTGGCAGAACTTTAAAGCCAACCTAATGCAGCTCTCATCGATAAGCATTCCTCGTTACGTAAACATTGAGTCGAGTGCCATCTGCCAAATACATGGCTTCTCCGACGCCTCAATAAGGGCATACGGATGCTGCATATACATACGAAGCCAATCTGCTAGTGGTATTAAATGCATGCTGCTTACTGCAAAGTTTAGAGTGGATCCGCTGAAGACCAAATCTCTTTCGCGTCTTGAGCTCTCGGCAGCACATCTTCTTTCGAAATTATGGTCAAGAGTAGCGCCTATGTTGAGTCGACATTTCGAAAATATTACATTTTGGACAGACTCTGAAATCGTTTTACATTGGATTAAAACACTTCCATCTTCACTACAAACCTTCGTCGCAAACAGAGTGTCCGAAATCCAAGAGTTGACTGACAAAGTACATTGGCGACATGTGCCAACGAAACAAAATCCAGCGGATCAAGTGTCTCGGGGTTGTAACGTGGACGAATTGAATAATTCAATATGGTTTGGAGGTCCACAGTTCCTCCTAGAAGACCCTGCATTATGGCCAATTAATAACCACTTCCAGCTCTCACCAGAAGACGAAGCATTAGAGAAGAAGAAAAATACATTTACATTAATTTCGACTGCTGAGAAAAACTCACTATTGGACCTTATTGAAAAAATCTCTTCTCATAAAAAATTGCTTCGTGTGGTCGCATATATATTACGATGGATCAGGCGACCACCAAAATCCTCCAGGGGCCAAGTTCTGACTTCAGAAGAGCCAAACTTGAGCTTTCTAAAAATTGCACAGGTGGTCCAACATTCAGAATTTTCGGATGTTATTCAAAAATTGCATAAAGGCACCACCCTACCCGCAAACTTGCAAAAACTCAACCCGTTTTTGCATGAGTACTCGGATAAGTCGCTGTCGTTCAAATTAATCCGAGTAGGAGGTCGCTTATTAAATGCACCTCTCCCATACGATGCCAAATTTCCGCTTTTATTAAAAAAAAGTTCGCAATTCGTTGCAACGTATTTACGGTTCCTGCACATTCGAAATCACCACGCTGTGGCTAAAGCGTTGGTTGCGCTTCTTCGAGAACGCATATGGCTAATTAATGCCCGAGAAGCTTGCAGTAGAACCGCAAGAAACTGTATACATTGTTCATTACAAGCCGAGGTTGCAAAACCAAATAATGGGAAATTTGCCAGTCGAAAGACTTCGAGCACTACGGCCCTTTCTTATATGTGGCGTAGATTTTTGTGGTCCGATATACACAACTTTAAAAGTACGCGGTCGACCACCCGTAAAAACATATATTGCAGTTTTCGTTTGCTTTACGTCCAAAGCAGTACATTTAGAATTAGTTTCAGACCTGTCAACTAATTCATTTATTCTCGCCCTAAAAAGGTTCATTGGACGCCGAGGAATCCCGACGAAGATATTCAGCGACAACGCCACCAATTTCGTCGGCGCCGATCGCAAGCTGCGCGAATTGAAGGAGGCGTTTCTAGCAATGGGTCCAGAACACTTCGGCGGATTATGGGAAGCCGCGGTGAAGTCCGCCAAACACCACATCGTTCGGGTAACCGGCAGCGCGCTACTCACAGCAGAGGAGTTAGCAACAGTGTTGGCCGAAGTGGAGGCCATCCTCAACTCTCGCCCCCTAGTACCTCTCAACCAAGATCCCAACGACGGCGAGGCGTTAACACCAGCGCATCTCTTAATAGGATGCTCCCTGCGGGCATTACCCCCAGAGAAGGTGCCAGTGGACCCAGTTCGTTGTTGCGAGAGATGGCAACTTGTTTGCTGTCTCAAGCAACAGTTCTGGCGACAGTGGTCCAAAGTATACCTGACGGGCCTTCAGGAGCGCAACAAGTGGCTGCACCCCAAACGCAATATGCAGCTCAACGACCTCGTTCTCGTCCACGAGGACAACGTGCCGCCGCAGCAGTGGGTACTACGGCAAGGTGCGAGTCGCAGAAGTAGCAACCAAGACGCGCAAGATTAAGCGCCCCATCCCAAAACTGGCTGTCCTTCCACTGGACATTGAAGGAATCTGATCCTGTCAAGGTGGCCGGTGTTGCGTCAAGCGACAAGATATATATGTATATTTAAACCTGAAATTAAAATTAAGAAAAATGAATTATAAAAAATTATAAAATATTGAATTATTTAAATTATTGTATACTTACCTTAATTATGCATTCATACTACTAATCTACTACTTACCTTAATACTTACCATAATCTATTACAATATTGAACGAAAAGTTGAAGATAGTTAGATTTACCCCTTTTTAATACATATTTATATTAGTTAGTTTTAAGTTAGGCTTAGCAATTAGATTAACTAAAATAAGGAATTATTGTATTTGAACTATCGAACCGAACGCACGCGTCTTCATTTCTTATCGCATTTAATTATCGTGACAGGCAATTAGGCTTATTAATTTTATTCGCGCATTCCCAAGTTTTTATTATCGCTTCTCAAAAACGCTTGAGAATTTTCAGAACTCATGGAAGCTTTCTTAGAGATGTCTAGGAACCTATTTTTCTGAGTACAAATCGAAAAAAAAATCTTTTGATTCACCCTAATATTTTGGGTTGTCAAAAAAGTCTTGCGGTATTTTTAATGAATCAATTCGTGTGGCACCCATACATCGTGCTTCTTAGTGACTCCAAGCTTCTCTTTCGACCAATTCAGCGATTTTATCGCAATTTTCGACAACAGGCCTTCCGGAGCGTGGCGCATCTTCGACCACATCTACACCAGAACGAAAACGTTGAAACCATCGTTGTGCTGTGGAAATGGAAACTGTATCGGGTCCACAAATTTTATTGGTGGCTTGAGATGCATTTTTGCCTTTATCGTAGTAGTATGCCGTATTTTCTCTTTACTTTGCTCCATGTTTGCGACGCTATAACTCACGAACGACTTAAAAGAAACGATAATCAATCAAGCACGTGTTAGCGCGTGAAATGAGCTTTCCAAAAAGGTATAGCATGACCCGATGCGCTGAATAAAACTAGAACTACGCGCTTTCAGCGCCAACTAACGAAAATACCGCAAGACTTTTTTTTTAATTGACAACCCAATATACATATATGTACTATATTTTGAGAATGAATAGTAGTGCAATAATTAACATTAATATATGCATATTCATATACTCATTATCAGTCCTATTAAGCAGCGAAATGCTTTTATTTTTATGCACGTGTTAAGCTCGTTTTTTGTTCCATATTGATGTGCATTTTGAAGCCTGCGGTCTTGGGCTACTATAAATGCCAGCTTAACTGTGCCTCGAGGTTGAGCAAGAGCCGGCAATGAAGTTACGCCTCTGTACCGCCTTTGATAATAAATGGTGTGAAAAAGAAGAAAAAGCTGTTGTATTCATCTTTACTTTTGATGGTTTTGTTTGCCTGACGGTGACTTTGGAAATTTTAAATTTAATGCTGCCATAAAAGATTCATGTCAAAATTGCTGAGCATTTTGCACGCTATGCAAACTTTAGTTGTTTAAGTTTAAGTATGTAAATAAATGTATGTATGTGGTTCTTAATATTCGGAAATAATAATTTTCTTCTACAATTAGCTTTCCAAAGTTAACAGGACTTTTAGAATCTAACATAAACTAGTTTATGGCGATGATTGTTTATTCCGTAGCAGAGTGCATGAGTGGTTTCAAAGTGGTCGTAGGGGCATAAATGACGATCAACATGTGGGCCAATCAAAATTCGGGATCACCGGAAACTCCATCGAAACTGTACATGAATTCATCAAAAATGTTCCGAAATGGAATTGAACATCTCTAAAACATCAATTTATCGTATTTTGACCGAACATTTAGGCTCACGAAAGGTGTGTGCGCGGTTTGTTCCGCACAATTTGACTGAC
The DNA here is from genome assembly GCF_023373825.1 of Bactrocera dorsalis. Classification (NCBI taxonomy): domain Eukaryota; kingdom Metazoa; phylum Arthropoda; class Insecta; order Diptera; family Tephritidae; genus Bactrocera; species Bactrocera dorsalis. Next base: position 38,076,424 of record NC_064303.1, on the reverse strand, counting down.
AACCTAAAATTGCTCAGAATCCAGCATTCGAAGGATATCATTAAAGAGTTCAAAAAGGACAAAAACTGCCTTTACAATATTGTGACTGGTGACGAAATGTGGTGTTGGAGTTTTGAAGTGTTTGTGTGCCGTATACGACGAGTTCGGTCCGAATATCGCGAAGATGAAAGTTGCCGTTTGTTGCACGCTTTTTTCCGATTATTTGACCAAAAATCACATTTTAACCATTAACCACTCCCCGTACTCACTTGATACTGCACCATGCGACTTCTTTCTTTTTGGAAAAATGCATTTGCCCATGGAAGGAAAGCGTTATGCAGACGTAGAGGCCATTAAAAAGGCTTGCACCGGCATACTGGCGGCCATACCGGCCATCGAGCTAAAACACTATTTCGACATGCTTTTGTACCGTGCAAAAAGCTGTATTGAAGCAGAAGGAAATAATTCGGTAGAAATCAATAAGCAGCTTTGGAAAAATTATCAGCTTAACATTTGACGAAACCAAAATAAATCGTTTTGGATCAGATGGGAGACAGTGGGTGTGGCGCACGTAAGGCTAACCCTTAAATTTGGTAGCGGTTCGTTGATGCTATAGGGTTGTAAGAATTGAAACGGGGTCGGAAAATATCACAAGATTTTAGGACGAATGACCGCATTCGATTATATTCATATTTTCAATCAAAAGGTCTTAAGAAGCTTGAGTCAATGCGGTCTCACTAACCCCAAGCATACCCGTATAGTTACCAAGGGTTCGTTTCAAGATAAGCAAATTAAAGTTCTCAATTGAAAACCGCAGTCACCGGACCTCAACCCAATAGAACACCTTTAGAGAAAACTCAAAAGGTCCTTTGCAAGTAATGATTCAGTTCCCCGAAACCTTGACGTTTTATTTTTTCTTTTATCCTTGAATAAGTTAACACACCGCAAACATTCCATCAATTATTTGAGGAACAGTAAATACTTTAAAGATGAGGGTAAACTTTATTCGTAAAAAATATCTGATTTTATATATTATGGATAATGCTCTACTAAACTTTTAAATAGTTTAATTTTCATTTTGATAAGTTTTGTTACATTTCTTCATAACAACAATTTTAATGAGTAACGGTAAAATTACTCAAAAAAAATTAATTAAACTATAATTGCACCGCTCAAGATATTGCGGAATTGTCTCCTACAGTGTAACGTAAAATTTTCACGCAATTTGTTTTCCGCTTGATGTACGTAAAAAATCGCATACACAGCAGGAAAAGGCTTGTATGGCTGTTTTTTATACAATGAAAATTAACAATATAAATTAAAATAGATGACCGGTTAAAGCATATAATAGTGAAAGAGCAAAACAAATGCGACAATAGAGGAGAGAATTCAAAAGCCATTTATTATGTTTTAATTACTGTTGACAAACGGGTTTCTGAACCAAAATGTTGGTTAAGCTATTTAAACTATTTAAAAACCAATAATGGATATTTAACTAGAGCTGTGTATCTGATTTTATAAAGGAAAAATATTTGTCTACAAAAAATTCTTTAAATTAAGTTAAAGTTTCACATTTCGTGCAGATTTTCATTTTCCAAAAGGTTTGCAGAGAGGTATCTCATAAAAGTGTCAAGTTGTCAGCAACAGCTGTTTGCTTTTTATCAACCAAATTATTTTACAGCAAGTTCGAAGTCAAATATTTAAATATGTGGCAGAATAAGTAAATGAAAATATTAATATAGCAGTAATAAATTAGACTATTTTTAGCAACATGCTAGGTACATCTTTTTCGGGAGTATGCGCTAACTCAAATACGTTATATTTTTTCTCCAAATCTTTAACGATAATTAAAAGCATGTAATAAAAGTCTCAGAATCTTCTGCTAAAAGAAAAATTCAAAGAAAAAAAAAATATTTAAAAAAATTTTCAATCTGAAAAGATAATTAAAACAAGAGCTTTGAGGTTTGAAAGTTAATGTTTTGATGACGGTAGAACTATGTCCCTTCGGCTTTCTTCATTCAAAGTACGGCATGCTTGGGTTAAAAATTTAAGGTTCTTTACCCAGAATAAAATATTTTGAACAAAGAATATCATTTTTTTCTTAGAACTAACATACACTTTCCCACTAATTCTTTATTGTAATGTAACTCCACTCAAATATTTTATGTAAGATTAACTAGATTTATTTCCAGTAGGCATGTGCTTACGGGTAGCATTTTCGGTTTATACGCAGGTAATAGAAATATTTTGACAAAACAGAAACCATGACTTTAATTTATCAATGTGTATAAAAATAGGTTTTTCGTTGTAAATTATATTTACTAAATCATATATATGTTTCTCAGTACTTCCTCATTTAACTTTTCATTTCCTTTGAGCGTAATTTTCCAAAAATTTATAAACTCAGTGCAGTTTCTAGTTTTTTTGACAATCAGCTTAATTGCTTATGATTTATAATACAAATTATCTCTTGTCTTAATTTAACTATATTTTAATTATATAGTATAAGCCATTTTAAAATATTTCGATCAGCAAAAATTTTATACAACGCTTATGTATTGTGATGAACGAATACACAGACATTTTGCTAAAAACTTGAAAATGCCGATTACCATGTACAATTACCATTAAATTTCCACCCATGGCGTTTCGCACGGTTGGCTTTCTACAAAATAAATTTGTTTACGACTGTATTTGCTGATTTGCGTAAATACTTTTAGGTGTTTACAGTATACCAATAATAATGGAAAAACAGACAGACAGACAGGTGAGTACGTGACGGGGGGTAACTGAATGTAGGAATATATTCAATTCATAAAATCAAATATATTTTTATACAAAGTAATGTGGCAGATACCGTAAAAATCACTTTACTTTTATATGCAAACAACAAAGGCTATGCGAATATTTTTTGTAATTACTAATTTTTGCCCAATTTTGCGTTTGGCGGTTCTGTAGAAGTCGTGCTGCGAATTGTAAGTGAAAATATATGGTAAATAAAACGGATATGCATGACGATTTCTACCATAATTATTGATGATTGACTATATGGATTGCCCGTAAGAGAACATTTTTGATTTTGGTAACAGAGAAAATTATTAGAGCTGCAGAACTGAATCGAGCAGGTACAATCTTTTATAAGAGTGTACAGCTGCTGACATATGTCGATGATATTGATGTCATCGGTCTCAACACCCGCGCCGTTACTTCTGCTTTCTCCACACTGAACAAGGAAGCAACGCAAATGGGTCTGGCAGTAAACGAGGGCAAGACGAAATATCTCCTGTCATCAAACAAACAGTCGTCGCACTCGCGACTTGGCTCTCACGTCACTGTAGACAGTCTTAACTTTGAAGTTGTAGATAATTTTGTCTATCTTGGAACCAGTATTAACACCACCATCAATGTCAGCCTGGAAATCCAACGCAGGATAACTCTTGCCAACAGGTGCTACTTCGGACTGAGTAGGCAATTGAGAAGCAAAGTACTCTCTCGACGAACAAACACCAAACTCTATAAGTCACTCACAATTCCCGTCCTGCCAACTGTTGAGTTGACGTTGCGAGTTTTCGAGAGAAAAGTTCTGCGAAAGATTTACGACCCTTTGCGCGTTGGCCACGGCGAATATCGCATTCGATAAAACGATGAGCTGTACGAGATATACGACGACTTAGAAATAGTTCAGCGAATTAAAAGACGGCGGCTACGCTGGCTAGGACATGTTGTCCGAATGGACGAAAACAATTCAGCTCTGAAAGTATTCGACGCAGTACCCGCCGCGGGAAGCAGAGGAAGAGGAAGACCTCCACTCCGCTGGAAGGACCAAGTGGAGAAGGACCTGGCCTCGCTTGGAATATCCAATTGGCGCCACGTAGCGAAGAGAAGAAACGACTGGAGCGCTGTTGTTGACTCGGCTATAATCGCGTAAGCGGTGTCTACGCCAGTAAAGAAGAAGAAGAAGAACAGAGACGATTTGCATACCAGTTACCATTCAGAAATAGTCAAATTCTTTGAGCAGTATAACGCCTTGCCCTAATTGAATGAAATCAGTGTGAATACAATAACACACATATGTAGCATTTGCTCTGTTTGTTGCGGTATTCAACAACATACGGTTACATAAATTTGACAATGCTTTCTCAAGGATACGCATATGTTGGAGATTTTATGAACAATTTTACTCTTCCTGTGAATATTGAGAAACAAATCAGTAGATAGTATAAAAGTTTGTCTAACAATATTAATAGTCTTGAATATACAAGATGCGTTCCAAAGTAAACAAAACCTAAAAAAAAAACAGAACAAATGGTTTTTTCGGCAAAATCAATTTATTTATACAAAATAGTCTCCTTTTGCTTCAATACAGCTCTTTGCACGGTCCAAAAGTATGTCGAACGAGTATTTTAGCTTGTTGGCCGATATGGCCGCCAGTATGCCAGTGCAAACCTTTTGAATGGCCTCTACGTCTGCATAACGCTTTCCTTTCGTGGGCAAATACATTTTTCCGAAAAGAAGAAGTCGCGCGGTAGCCTACCAGGTAAATACAGGGAATTGTTAATGGTTAAAATGTGATTTTTGGTCAAATAATAGGTCAAAATAAGCGTCGATCGATGAGACGGTGCATCAAACGGCAACTTTCATCTTCGCGATATCCGGGCCGAACACGTCGAATACGGCGCCCCAAACGTTTCCAAGATAGAATAGCGCATTTACGATTGGGCTGGGTGGAACAAATTCTCTGTGGACAATACCGTTGGAATCATAAAAACAAATCAGCATTGTCTTCACTTTTGTCGTCTCCATGCGCGATTTTTTGGATTTCGGCTCATCCGGTGCCTTTCATTCTGGATTCCGGCATTTCGTTTCGGCATCATATTGTAAAGGAAGTTTTTGACCTCTTTTATGATGTCCTTCGAATGTTGGATTCTAAGCAATTTTTGGTCGTCAGTCAATTTGTGCGGAACAAACCGTGCACACTCCTTTCGTAAGCCCAAATGTTCGGTAAAAATGCAATAAATCGATGTTTTGGAGATGTTCAATTCCATTTCCATGAATTGCAATGATGATTTCGGCTGATTTTTGATGAATTCACCTACAGTTTCGATGGAATTTTTGGGTGATCAAGGAACGTCATATACATATGTCCTCACGACCACTTTGAAAACGTTGCACTCTCGTGCACTCTGCTACGGAATATAAAGGGTGATTTTTTAAGAGCTTGATAACTTTTTTAAAAAAAAAAACGCATAAAATTTGCAAAATCTCATCGGTTCTTTATTTGAAACGTTAGATTGGTTCATGACATTTACTTTTTGAAGATAATTTCATTTAAATGTTGACCGCGGCTGCGTCTTAGGTGGTCCATTCGGAAAGTCCAATTTTGGGCAACTTTTTCGAGCATTTCGGCCGGAATAGCCCGAATTTCTTCGGAAATGTTGTCTTCCAAAGCTGGAATAGTTGCTGGCTTATTTCTGTAGACTTTAGACTTGACGTAGCCCCACAAAAAATAGTCTAAAGGCGTTAAATCGCATGATCTTGGTGGCCAACTTACGGGTCCATTTCTTGAGATGAATTGTTGTCCGAAGTTTTCCCTCAAAATGGCCATAGAATCGCGAGCTGTGTGGCATGTAGCGCCATCTTGTTGAAACCACATGTCAACCAAGTTTCAGTTCTTCCATTTTTGGCAACAAAAAGTTTGTTAGCATCGAACGATAGCGATCGCCATTCACCGTAACGTTGCGTCCAACAGCATCTTTGAAAAAATACGGTCCAATGATTCCACCAGCGTACAAACCACACCAAACAGTGCATTTTTCGGGATGCATGGGCAGTTCTTGAACGGCTTCTGGTTGCTCTTCACCCCAAATGCGGCAATTTTGCTTATTTACGTAGCCATTCAACCAGAAATGAGCCTCATCGCTGAACAAAACACGCGCGCGAAACACATTTCGAACCGAACACTGATTTTGGTAATAAAATTCAATGATTTGCAAGCGTTGCTCGTTAGTAAGTCTATTCATGATGAAATGTCAAAGCATACTGAGCATCTTTCTCTTTGACACCATGTCTGAAATCCCACGTGATCTGTCAAATACTAATGCATGAAAATCCTAACCTCAAAAAAATCACCCGTTACAATCATCGTCATAAACTTATTTCATCAATTGAAACGTTTCGGAAAAGTTTTACCAATTTTAAAACAAAATCAGTTACGGAAAAGAAAAAATATATATTGTAACTCTAAATGCATATACATACATATGTACATATGTGTGTTCGGTTAATTATGGAAACTGACAACGTACTGGTGTAAGATGTCATTGAAGATAATTAAGGAAAGGAATTTCTCTTGTTGACATCCAAAAGTTGTCAGCGACAGTAATTTGTAACATATTTCGCAAAACATTTGCTTCAACAATTAAAAAGGTGGCATTCAAACCACAACAAAAAAAAAGAAACGAAAGAAATAAGAAACTTGCACATAAATAGTTTTTGTTGCATATGTAATAACTAAATATATTTGTAACAAGATGCTTGTTTTCAGCGCAGCAATATTTTTAATTCTTGTACAAAAATCTACATATCTGGTTAGCAAACATACAGACATGTTTTCAATGCGGTTATGTTTCTCTTGCGGCACAGATGTCGTGAGGGTACGAACGAAGTGCGCAAAGGTCGATGTGCCATACGTTTTAAGAGCGGTAGGGGGGCAAAAAGTATAATATCTCTTGGAATGGTATGAATGAACAAAACATTTTATTGCAGATTATTAAAATGAATATTTTCCGCGTTGTCTCACATACTTTTCAGTTTTAGCGCGAAGAACACATGAAAAATTTCAATTGTTTAACAAAAAATTATGTAAAATATTATTATTTAAACAAATGGATTGTGAAAAAATATTTATAATGTAGCACGAACATTTTCCTTTGACTTCACAAAATTTCATCGATTTATCTACAATAGTTTATGAGATTAATTTTAAAATTTTATCGTGCTCTAAATTTCAACCTTCAATAAATTTAGCAAAACATAGAATTTAGTCGAAATATTTACATATATCACTGGGTATGCGTCTGATCCCCTTCCTAATGAACTCCTAATTTAAAAAACACACACGCACTCACACTTTTTTTTGTTTTTCCTTCCTCGAACCGCACGAACACGTGCTTTTGTTTTTACTTCAGGTGATCCTCTAAGAAGTGCTGGCAACGCGCAGGCATCTTATTTCCGAGGGAATGCCGTAATGGTCAAGTTTTCAATATTTTCTATTGAAAATTTTACAAAATCTAATGCAAATACTAAGAATACAAGGCTTAAAAAGTTGAAATTTAACAACCGCAGTAAATAATTCTATTAGGCTGTTCACGATAAGGTGGTTATCGAGTTATGTGGTTATGTGATTAAGTAAACAACAACAAAATGCGTTATGACAAAATAACCAAAGTTGACCAACCTAGGCTCTTGTTTACTGATTATGTGGTTGTTAGCTTATTTCCAGTGTTAGAAAGTCGTTGGAATTTTACTAAATGGCAGCACAAAAAATAAATAAAACTAAGCGAATGGCATTTCCATTTAGATTTTCTTATTGGAAATTCTGCTATTAACAGCCGTTTTTTGTTTACAATCAGCAAATTATGCAAGATGTCTGCAAATTTTATACAAAGAATTTTTTGAACCCTTAAATTTCGGATTATTTAATAAGCACATACCTTCAATAAAGTCCATTTCCTGAATAGCAGAACTTATTTTAAATTCGATTATTTTGCTTTTAACCTTTTTTTTGGCATTTTATAAGTTGGAATTTCATTGAACTAAAATTGTAAACAATAAACAGCTGTTTGTGTAAAAATAAGCAAATAACCATACAACATAGGGTGCTCACGGAGCATAGAGGTTATTTTTAATCTAATAAACCCGATAACCACCTTACCGTGAACAGCCTATATGTAAACATAAAACGCTTTTATATATATACATATATTATATAGTGATAAATAACCAGTATGTTTATTACTTGAAGACTCTCTTGGGAAGCTTTTCAACACAAAAGTGCCCATTATTCAAAAAGCATGCAGTATATACTTGTATGTACATGTATGTGAAACTATTGCAGTACTATTATTTCTCACTCACATAGAAAATGAAATACTTATATGTGTTTTCTTAGGTTATGTACATTTTTAGTTCAACTTTAATGGGGCTTGTGAAGCCTGCGGCTAAGGGCTACTACAAATGTATGCTTAACTCTGCCTCGGGGTTAATCAAGAGATAGAAACGAAGTTACACACTGAAAAACCTTTGATAATAAATTAAGTGTGTTACTAAATTAACAAAAAAAGAAAAAGAATTTTTGGCTATCGGTCAAAAAAGCATCTGCTTCGATGCGAGCAAAAATAAATCTCCGTTTCAGCTGAAAAAGCAAGTGATGATCTTTTTGTCTGTCGTTAGATTTTGTCACACACCGAACAGCTTGTATTATGTATTGCAAATCGGTGTCAACGATTTTTTGGTTTTGTTTAGCTTTGAGATCCATTTTTGGAAATTTTTTGTAAATACGAAATAACTCAATATTTTCTTTATTTGCTAGTCAACTAAATGAACTCATAATCAAGTTCAACTTACTCGTATAATCAAGTTCATTTAGTAGACTGATTTAAGTTGATTGGGTAAAATTTAAGAAATCTTTCTTATACTTCAAGCTCTTTTGTCAGTATTTATGCATATAATTAAACATTTTTTATGCAAAACAATTTAAGTTCATTTTACTTTGTGTTATAAAGCAGCGTTACAGTAATTAGTGTCCACTGCAATTTTAAATTTACTGTTGCCATAGAAGGTCGCTGAGCACTTTTCACACCATGTAAAATTTGCTCAATGAAAATATAAATATTTATATGTGGTTGTTAATATTTAAGAAAAAATAAGATTCTTTCATGCAGCCTTGCTTAAGCTGTATTCAAGTTTGAGAGAAAACAGACCCACATGCAGCAAAATTTCTACGTTAACAACAATACATATGCATTCCGAATTTGCAAGCAGAAGTGTTAATATGTGGAACAGTGCAATAACAATATTTATGTATGTGTATGCACAGATGTTTAAGTTGGTCCCGTTATGCAAGTTTTTTATTCATTTTATGAATAAAATTTATGCTCTTGGATGTTGTTGACCAGTGAAAGTGTTGTTCCATTTAGTTTTTTATATTTTATTCAATCTTCTATAAAGGAACAAAATTCAGAACTTCAGTAGTTATTAGAAAATAACAGTTGTGAAACAAAAATAATAATGAGGAGAAAGCAAGCTATACACGAAAAACTTAATACTAAAATAAAATGCAGAGTAACTGAGGATATTTTTTTTGCTAACAAAGAGATACTCTCAAAGATTTATTAAACCTTTCACAGGCGAACTCATGGATTTCCTTAAAATTTGTAAAAAGTTAAATAAATATGTAATACGAATGTAAATTTTAAAATAAAAAAAATTGATTGATAAAGTCTTTAGTGACAAAATCTTTTTATTAAAATTATAAAACCTGGATCAGTCATACTGACGGCTTGACTCATACAGCTGGTATACTATACTTTAACCAACTTCTTTGTAGAAATGTATAAAAGTGGCTTTTTTACCTCGGCAGTAATACTTGAGATATTACGCCGAAAAGGTAGTGAATTTAGGGTTGTATTAATTAGAAAATGTTACTTATTTTTTTACAAATATATATGCCTGTAATTGACAATAGCTTTCAAAGAATAATACATAAAAAACGTTCTTATAGTTAAGGAATTTCCAAGCATTATTCCTACAGAGCTATATCCGTGCTATTGAAGTTTTCTTAATTAAGAGTGCAAATGTAGTATGCATTTCAATGTCAATAAAAATCAGCAAACTTTTTGATATATACATATGTATGTATAATTTACACGACTAGCTACTGAACGCAATATTAATGTGGTTGGCACAGGTTGCGACTTCGTCTGCAATGCAATTTAATTGGAATGTAAATCCCTAGAACTGATATGCCACATAACCCCTAAGGTTCAAAGCGCCTTGAGCTTAGAAATTTTACTAGCTGACTGAATATGCAGTCGCCCCTAGTAATTGGTTGGAGGGAAAGAATTACTGCACTGAACTAAGATATACTTGCTGGCTTTTCTTTTTTCAAACATTTGTCAGTCCGAAGAAGCACCTGTTGACAAGAGCTATTCTGCGTGGCATTTCTAGGCTGACGTTGTTATTGATGTTCATGTTGCTTCCACGATAGACGAAATCATCTATGACTCTGAAGTTATGTCAGTGACGTGGGAGCCAAGTAGCGAATCTGATGACTGTTTGTTTCGTGACAGGAGATATTTCGTCTTATCCTCATTTGTTAACAGACCTACTTGCTTGGCGCTTTTGCTTTTACTATATTTCGGTTTTTTGTTTTGGTTTAAGGGGCTGTGCCGTATTAAGTTTGAGTTGTGTAGGGTAGTACATGCGTTTATTTTGTGCTCTTTGATTTATACTAAAATAGGCTTTAAAAGAAATTACCTATTCAAGAGAGCGAAAAATTGGCATTGCGTTTTACTCCAGAACTACTAATTTTGTATGTACCTTAATTGCAGTGACTATTCAATAATACAAATTTTCACCATAAAATTATTTCTAATAATTATAGCCATATTTTGATATTTCTTTATTTAAGTTACATTTAAAGTTGTGCTGTTGTGTCAGTATACATACATTTAATCCGCTCAACTAAGTAACAAAAGCTTTTGCTTTTCAACATTCACATTCAATTTTGCATATTCTGCCGGCTTCTGCTTAAAGAGGTTACAGCTTCATTGACTTTGTCACACTGTTTTGCTAAACTATTTCATATCTTTTGTGTTTTGTTTAACTAAATACTTCCTTTAACTAAACTTGGTTACAGTTTCTCATAGTGCCTACACTCCTGTATTTTAGCTTAAACACATTTTCATTGAAACTATTCTGCATTGTAAAAAAATTTTCACATTTACTGTTTCCTGCTTTCTCGTTGTGTATCGTTCAGTCGATGTCTTTTAGTTTGCCTGTTTTGAGCACAATGAGAGTTATATCATTATTAAAAATTTATGAACAACTTTTCACTCCATTAAATATCACGCTAAGTGACAGAAAAAACAAAGCTGACAATAAATCTAGGTTCATACAGCACGAGGGCAAGTTGAGAATGCTTTAGTAATATAAAATGTTCTTCGTAATTTAGATAGATAAAAGGGGAGGATATGCACCGCCACCATAGGTTTATTTGGCCTATGTACAATATTATGACTCACTTTCAAGACAACGATATGTATTGTGGAGCCATGACTTAATCTCAGTTCTTTTTGTCGCTATATATGCTAGGGAGAATTAATAAATACTTATCACAGAATTTATATTTCGTTATTATATATATATATAAATTTAACAGGATGACGAGAAGAGTTAAAAGTTAAAATTGAGATATCTTGATGAAAATTGGTATGTTAGTTCCTTAGTACCAAAAAATTACGAGTTGGTAGATGTGCCTAATCGAACCACTGCTACGCCCTCAAATCTCCATTAACCAAAAACTTATAAACTGCCATAACTAAACACTAAATTACGATATAAACCGTAATTTGACACAAAGGAACACAATCAAGAAGAAATTTATATAAAGAGATACAACTTTGTGCGAAAAGTCCTTTTAGTGTATGCCACCTTATGAACAAAAACGTTTCAAATCCAACATAAATTGTTCAAGCCTATATGTACGAAATACACCATCCCTCCATATAACTTGTGTGTTAAAAAATTTAAAAGCGGATAACAGACGGAAATTGACATATTTGTGCTGAACAAACCACGCACACACCTTTCGTAAGCCCAAATGTTCGGTCAAAATTCGATAAATCGGTGTTTTGGAGATGTTCCAATTCCATTTCAGTGAATTTCAATGATGATTTCGGATGATTTTCGCGTGTTGAAAACAGTCGTGCACTCTGCTGCTACGGGATAGGCAATCATCGCCATAAACTTTTTTTTTATCAATCGAAACGTTTCGGTAAAAGTTTTACCAATTTTAAAACAAAATTTAATGTTGGCTCTATGTTCAAAGCTCATTTAAGCACCGATAACACAAACACACTGACACTTAAAACGCAATAACTTCACTCCCAATTGATGAGGTGTCATGAAATTCTCACTGAACAATCGATAAAGATAGCTTATTCTAACGTACTAGTCACAAAAAGTCTTGTTTACTTTGGAAAGCATCTTGTATTAAACCGATATTTTATCAATATGGATAAATTAAGGTTTCTTGAAACAGATACAAATCAAATAAGTAATTTCAAGCTACCGCAACATCTGGTGTATTTTATATTTCAAATGTTCAATCTATGCATTTGTTTTCTTTCTCATTTGCACAACTTAAAAGAAACTAAAATAAAAATTTCTAAACCATCTGCTCCTATTCAACGTTGTGTTTTTATTTTTAATACTTCCAATATATTCCCTTATTTATTTATTCATTGGTTAGCGGAACAGCTTATATTCTTCGCAAACACACGAGCATTGATATACTATATTGTGACGAAAAAGGAAATTGTATTTAAATTACCTGGTAAACGTTATTTAACAAATAACTAAGTTAGTAGAACTGTCCTTAATTACTGCGCCAAATGTAACCGCGATCTGTCGACCAGTTTGTTGACAGCAGCTACTTAAGTCGGTAGACCTCAGTAGTGCATTGCGATTTTTATGATGAATAAAAATTTCGAAAAAAGGATTTATCTCAAATTTAGCATTTCTAACCAAATTTCGTGTGTGGAATCAATTTAAATGTTAGAAAAGACTTACGGTAATATAGCTTAATCAAAAACATAAGCTTTTGAGTAGTAAAAAGCCTTAAGAGACGGATCTTCAACTGATGAAAATATTAAAAATTAAAGATAAGGTTCTTGAAGATCTTCAGGCAGGTATCAGAAAGGCGCCAGGAGAGCGCTCTACATCTCTCGAAGGTTCGTTCACATGACATTGGTGGATACTTTGTGTATGAAACGCGTTCTTAAACAACTCGTCCCGATAAAGCTGATTTTTTTATTTTATTACCATAAGTTATTAATATTAAAGTTTTACTAATGACGTTTTGCACCACAGGTCCGCTAGAAAATAAATTTATTTACAAAATTGCTGACTTGTTTGCTAGTTTTTACATTTTTATGTGGTTCACGGCCAAAAAAGTTAACACATCAAGTCGTTTGCGAATAAAAAGGAAAAGAGGTTTCGAAAATCAAATTAGTTCATAATTTTGTATTTGATAAAAAAAAGGGTTTACTTTAAATAAAAAAATTGTTTTCAATGCTAAGAGCATTTAAAATCACGGCATATTTTATTCTTGACTTTAATGCCAATTTAGACCAGCCTAGTATAGGATCAATTGGAACCGTCGATATAAAGAGTTATCCATTTCGGCGTAGCCTCTCTTTTTAAAGAAAAATCACAGAAACTTCAAATTCAATGAATAATGTTTATTATCATAAGAAAAAAATGTTTGTCATTAAGTTTTTGCAGATTATCTTTTTCAATTGTTGGCCGCGGCTACGTCTCAGATGGTTCTTCCGTTTAGTCCAAATTTCGATGTTTCATTCGACCATTTCCATTAGTAACTTGCGAATGACACGCTTGATATTTTGCTATATCTTTTGTCCGCTTAGATTTTAGACTTTATATATCCCTACAGGATCGACCGGCTCAAACCGTGAACAGTGATCTGCTCAACCAAGTGATCTCTCTATAAATACTTTGATTGAAGCTTGGTTTTAATGGCGCGATAACAGCCACCATTGAACGCGACGTTCTCACGGGCATCACTTTTAAACAAATATCGACCGCTAATTTCACTTTCTCACAAACCAAAGCAAAGCGTTGTTTTTTCTGAATGAATGGCAGCTCTTCAATCTCTTCAGGTTGATCTTCCTCCCAAATGCAGCAATTTTGCTTGTTAAAATACCCATTGAACTGTATTTTGAAGACTTCTAATTTAAGTTCTCGACGCGAAAATTTCCGTAATAAAGTTGAACGACTTATAAACGATGTTAAGGCAGGCTATAAGTCTTTCCATAATGAAATGCCCAGCTATACTGAACAAAAATAAGATGAGAACTTGACACGACTCACCTGAAGTCTGTCAAAAAAAGGTTATTGGAATAACTACATCTACTTGTTAGTTTAATCGCGAGCGCTGTCACTTTTAAATAATTTTCCATACATTCACAAGCGGAGAACTTCCTTCGCTTGCATTGACACATATACAAATAAATATGTGTGCTATCCAAATACCGCTTGAATTTTTAGAATTCACAATTTCTATGACGCCGTTTCTTGTTATTATTTCTTCATCTCAGGAGGCAAGTCTTCACTTTCCTCCTGGAATAAACTCTCACACTTTACTTCTTTGGCTCCCACACAATTCGACAAGTGAAGTTATGCAACGACAGCGTAGCGTAGCAGCAATAGGCTACAAAGCTGTCAGGATTTATCACCACATCCACAACAACAGTCACATCAGCAACTAGTACAATTGAAGAGGTTATATTTGTTTCGGTGGTATGGAAGCAGCGCTTGGCTTGCTGAAGTTATATGAATGATGATTTTGTCTTGTTTATATTTAAGACTGTTTCTCAAAAGGGAAAACTACTATTATTAAAATAATAAAAAATAAGAATATTTAATACTTATAATGTAACTAAAGGACCCGTCCACGCTTCACTGTGGCTGATACATAGATAATACTACTACTACCATCTATATGATTTCTATTAGATGGCTTATAAATATTTGTTAATGAGATATAGCATTTTTGTGAGGCAACTTATGTTAGTTTACAAAAAACTGGATCATAAAGCATTTCGTGTGTTAATAAAGCATTGCTTTTTTGGGGAAAATACTGTTGAATTTGGCCTCAGGACCGTTGAAAGGCTATTTGCTAAGCTTTAAACAGGCGAAATGAGCAAAGTAGGTGCCTCGCAAGTTCATAATCCCACAAAAACAACGAATAACTGATTCTGAGAAGTGTTTAAGTGCTCTCTAATCGGAATAAAGCCGAAATTTTTCGTTGGCGATAGAAACATAGCTCCATCATTACCCACTGGACTCCAATCGACAGTCCTACTAGTGGTCTGCACATGATGAACCGGTTCTAAGGCGTTGAAAAATGGAAAAACGAAAAAGGTGGCTGGAAAGGTTGTGACATCAGTCTTTTGGGATGCTCGTGGTATAATACATACTCAACGACTAATTACTGAGGCAGTTATAATCTATTTCACTGCGTATTTGGTTCCAGTTCTTTTCTTCGATTCCAATTTGTAGCCAATTCTTGAGTTATAAATGGTGTAACTAACAACAACTTTATTTTATATATATGGATATACAGATGTGAGGTTGTTTTCATTGTTTTTTGTTTTTTTGGAAGAAATGAAATATTCAAATGATTCCTACAAACATGAATTTTGAACAAATCCTTATGATTTGAAATAAAATTTTTGTATTTATGAGTTGTATTCAATTTGGCATAAAGAGAACTTGACTTGAAACTTGAAAAATAATATAATAAATCGAAAAGGCCAAATTACTTTTAATTTCTATTAAGGTTTTTCATAATGAGGATGTGACCATCTGTTTCGTCAACATCATGGAAAAGGTTTTCTTTAGATTGCCTTTCATTCCCACTTTACGGATAATGAATATAAGTGAATAGCTTAATGTTTATACCCAACAATGTGCTACATAGCACAAAAGTTTTTCTTTTAACTAAAAGTTGTTTGAATCACCTAAAACATGTGGAGGTAGATTAGGGTTGAAATCCGGGTGACTGTACGTCACAACTTGCAAGCTGTAATTTGAGTAAAATTAAGATATCTTTATAATACTCGGTATGCGCTTTCATTAATTAAAAAAAAAAATTACAAATACGTAACTAAGTACTAATTTAATATAAAGGGTGATTTTTTAAGAGCTTGATAACTTTTTTTAAAAAAAAAACGCATAAAATTTGCAAAATCTCATCGGTTCTTTATTTGAAACGTTAGATTGGTTCATGACATTTACTTTTTGAAGATAATTTCATTTAAATGTTGACCGCGGCTGCGTCTTAGGTGGTCCATTCGGAAAGTCCAATTTTGGGCAACTTTTTCGAGCATTTCGGCCGGAATAGCCCGAATTTCTTCGGAAATGTTGTCTTCCAAAGCTGGAATAGTTGCTGGCTTATTTCTGTAGACTTTAGACTTGACGTAGCCCCACAAAAAATAGTCTAAAGGCGTTAAATCGCATGATCTTGGTGGCCAACTTACGGGTCCATTTCTTGAGATGAATTGTTGTCCGAAGTTTTCCCTCAAAATGGCCATAGAATCGCGAGCTGTGTGGCATGTAGCGCCATCTTGTTGAAACCACATGTCAACTAAGTTCAGTTCTTCCATTTTTGGCAACAAAAAGTTTTAGCATCGAACGATAGCGATCGCCATTCACCGTAACGTTGCGTCCAACAGCATCTTTGAAAAAATACGGTCCAATGATTCCACCAGCGTACAAACCACACCAAACAGTGCATTTTTCGGGATGCATGGGCAGTTCTTGAACGGCTTCTGGTTGCTCTTCACCCCAAATGCGGCAATTTTGCTTATTTACGTAGCCATTCAACCAGAAATGAGCCTCATCGCTGAACAAAATTTGTCGATAAAAAAGCGGATTTTCTGCCAACTTTTCTAGGGCCCATTCACTGAAAATTCGACGTTGTGGCAGATCGTTCGGCTTCAGTTCTTGCACGAGCTGTATTTTATACGGTTTTACACCAAGATCTTTGCGTAAAATCTTCCATGTGGTCGAATAACACAAACCCAATTGCTGCGAACGGCGACGAATCGACATTTCACGGTCTTCAGCCACACTCTCAGAAACAGACGCAATATTCTCTTCTGTACGCACTGTACGCATTCGTGTGGTTGGTTTAATGTCCAATAAAGTAAACTGAGTGCGAAACTTGGTCACAATCGCATTAATTGTTTGCTCACTTGGTCGATTATGTAGACCATAAATCGGACGTAAAGCGCGAAACACATTTCGAACCGAACACTGATTTTGGTAATAAAATTCAATGATTTGCAAGCGTTGCTCGTTAGTAAGTCTATTCATGATGAAATGTCAAAGCATACTGAGCATCTTTCTCTTTGACACCATGTCTGAAATCCCACGTGATCTGTCAAATACTAATGCATGAAAATCCTAACCTCAAAAAAATCACCCGTTATAAAACTTTAATTGGCAAATTGGCAGCAAAGGTAGGTAAAAAATTGTTTAAAATATCCGAAAAACCGAAAAACCTGATATTACTATAATGGAATATTCCATAGGTGCCTACGATCCTCTGAAGCGACCCACTCACGACAAATTTGTTTGACAAATCTGTTTGAAGACGGTTGAGCACTCACGACAAACCGATTTGACAAACTTTATTTCCATTGTGTGCTTCGCGGAGTGAACATGTCTGATTATAACGCGGGTGATGTAATTGCGCTGCTAGTAATACACCAGTGCATGAAGCGAAAAAAGCCAAATGCAAAAAAAAAAGAATGAAGAAAGAATGGATGAAAGAGTGGTTATGTGAGAGGTATAACCACTCACATGTAAAACTGTTAAATTCAATGGAGCTGACTGCTCCTGACGATTTTAAAAACTTCCTCAGGATGGATTCCAAAACGTATATGGATCTCCTTACTGCAGTCACTCCTGTAATAAAAAAGGAAGACACAGGAATGCGAGAGGCGATTACAGCAAATGAGAGACTCTCCGCAACATTGAGGTTCCTCGCAACTGGACAGAGTTTTGAGGATCTCAAATTCTTAACAAAGATTTCCCCACAATCTTTAGGCAGAATAATAATTGAGACGTGCAGAGCAATAATTTCTTCATTAAAATCGTTTATTACGGTATGTAAAAATAATATTATTTATATTCTTTGTTATCGAAAAGGTGTTGGAACGAGTTTGTTGGAGTTATTATTTCCTGAGAAATAACTCTCACAGATTGATGTTCTGGATAAATTTCATCGGATGGAAGCATTTGCAAACTAATTGGTGAAGACAGAAAAGCTCGATTCGTTAGTTGGAGTTGAGTTTGCAAATCTTTGAACAACAGGATACCTCAATGGCTGCATTCCAAGGTTAAGGCTGCTCGAAAAGGAAAGAAGATTCAGCTGACCGTGCATTAAAGTGTCGTCAATTATGCGTTTGGCAAAAATTTTTTGTTGTTCGTTCATTTTGCGATATAACCATCCTTCTGCAAAACCGTCTGATTTTTTAGACGGTTTATTCATTTTGTCCAAATGTGCTTTTTCCAAAAATTCCGACTCATCATATTTTCGTTTTTTTGAATGAGAGGGCTGAAAGATTATAATAAATTTCCTTTAATATTCCAGATTCCAAGAAATGCAGAAGAATGGAAAGTAATTTCTGATGATTTTGAGAAAAAGTGGAATTTTAACAATTGCATTGGCGCCATCGACAGCAAGCATGTACACTAGGGTGATTCAAAAAAAATTTTTTTTGTTTTTTTTATTGGTACTCAGAAAAATGGGTTCCTAGACACCTCTAAGAAATCGTCTCCAAATATGAGTTTTTAATTGTAACGGGAAGGTCCTCCGCCTAACGGTTTTCTATTTTTTCTTATTATCAGATAGAAAAATTTATATCTCGCTTCCAACTACTTAAAAAAATATCTTGTTAATTAGGTTTTGTAGGAAATTGAATGCTCTAAAATATGGTCTCGTAAGATTTTTTCGTAAACCCAACCGTTTAAAAGATATTAACAGTTGAACTTTGATTATTTTTGGTAAAATTTTTTATTTCTTATTAATTTTATAACTCAATGAAAAAAAATTATTATGAATAGGTTTTTGGAGAGGATTTCTTAGAGGTGTCTAGGAACCTATTTTTCACAGAACCAAACGAAAAAAAAAATTTTTTTTTTTGATCCACCCTAATATGCATTGATGTTTGACGATGAATATCTCGTAAACGCTTAACTTAATCGAAAAATCATAGTAGACCATTTTTATAGAGCAGTAAATTTCCTACAAAACTATGTGTTTCATTATTCATAATAATTTTTTTTCATTGAGTTATAAAATTAATAAGGAATAAAGAATTTTTCCAAAAATAGTCGAATTTCAACCGTTAATATCTTTTAAACGGTTGGGTTTACGAAAAAATCATAAGAGACCATATTTTAGAGCATTCAATTTCCTACAAAACCTAATTAACAAGATATTTTTTCAAGTAGTTGGAAGCGAGATATACATTTTTCTATCTGATAATAAGAAAAAATAGAAAACCGTTAGGCGGAGGACCTTCCCGTTACAATTAAAAACTCATATTTGGAGAGGATTTCTTAGAGGTGTCTAGGAACCCATTTTTCCGAGTACCAATAAAAAAAAACAAAAAATTTTTTTTTTGAATCACCCTATTGTACACATTAAAAAACCGTCAAAATCTGGGTCTTTCTATTTTAATTATGAGAAGAGTTTTAGTATTGTAATGATGGCGGTTGTCAATGCAAACTACGAATTCAAATCAGTGCAAGTGGGAACAAATAGCAGAGCATCAGATGCAGGTATTTTCGCGCAATCCAAGTTGAAGTATTTATATGATGAAGGGCTTCTGTGTTTACCTGAGCCGGAAAAGCTACCACTGTCCGAAGATGTATTTCCATTCATATTCGTAGGGGATGATGCATTTCCTCTCTTGAAAAATCTAATAAAACCGTACAGCCGCTCTAATTTATCGATCGAACAGCAAATCTTTAACTACCGACTTTCTAGAGCTCGACGTATTGTAGAAAACGCATTTGGCATTTTAGCCAGCCGTTTTCGAGTATTTCACACTGATATAATGTTGAATCCAGAAAAAGTCACATTAATTGCAACTGCCTGTTGCTATTTACACAATTATTTAAAAGTAAAAAATGAGTCAATTTATTTGAGAAACTCCAACGAAATGGATACTGGGATTACTACAAATGACAGACTTTTCGCTCTTGCGTACCTTCACCAATTCACGTCTATATGCAGAGCGTAAACAATTCACTTTTTTTTTACTGCGTCAATTGTCGCATCCTTATCAATTTCTTTATATTTCGAAAGTAAATTTTTCCACGACTTATCTTTTTGGCATTTATTTTTATAATTTTCACTTTTGCATTGCCATAAGGCCGGTTCATTTTTAAATAATTCAATAAACTCTTCCAAAAAATTTTTGCTCACGCTTGCCATTGTTTTATTCGCTGATGTTTACTCTGCAAAAATTTCAACCAACTGACCAAATGTTTGCAAACCACGCCACTCACAAACGAATCCACAAATCGGTTGTTAGTTTTTGAAATTTGTCGCAAATCTTCAATCCGTTTGACAACATGTCCACTCACGACAAAAACCACCTCAAACTCAAACAGATTTGTCAAACAAATTTGTCGTGAGTGGGCCGCTTGAGCCAAAGCAAAATTATATATCTTATTTTAGTGCTTAGTTATTGCACTTTATACGTTTTCCGTTAATGGCGTTTTATGGGTGTGGCAGTGGCAGTGATACATATGACCGTTACTTGAACAAAACTCGTATACTCTGTAGCAACATGTTGCAGGAATATAAAAACAAAACCGATTAAATAGTTTTAATAGTGCGAGGTTAATACTACGCTAGACACAGACATATGTAGGTATACAGGGTGGCGCAAAATTCAGAAGATGATGACAAGATGCTATAAATTTTGCAATTGACCTCTAATGTTAGTTCTGTTTTGACATTTGTGTAGTAAACACATGCGAAATACACGTACATAAACACACGCTACACTGTGTGCCACAACCGATTTGCTGAAGGATGCATTTTTCAGGCGCCTAATCTCCCGTTTTGGCGATTTGCACTGGCCAGCAAGATCGCCTGATTTGACCGCTCCAGACTTCTTTTTGTGGGGCTTTTTGAAGTCGCGGATTTATGTCAATCTCTTGCAGCGCTTAAAGACAATATCCGTCAAGAATGTGTGGACCTATCGCCGAAAGTTCTGCCCAAAATGATGGAAAACGCCATTAAAAGGGCTCAAATGACAATCAACTGTGGCGGCGGCCATGATATCATATTCTCAACTTGATGCAAAAAAATACAAAAGAGCAAATAAAAATAATCCACAAGCCGAATCAAAGTTTTACAATTTTTACAAAGGTTTTTCATTCTCCAAAAAACATCGGAATGCGCCACCTGTTACTTGTAAACATAGATGCGTTCAATCGCTTGAAGCACGTTTCACAAATTGGTGTTGCAACGACGTCACATAACGTAATCTCTATAAAAACGTGCAAAACGTTCGAAAAGCAATGGAAAGAGTAAAAATGGTCAACTACGTATGCAATAAGTGTTAGTACGAAAATCATAAAAAACTTCGTGCATGTCCACACAATGTATATCTTTCTATATTAACTAAATATACGAGTATGTATGGTATATTTCCATTTTAACATACATGGGTATAAAACATATGTAATCATTGTTGTTAGTATATACATACATGAGCAACTGTACCAGTATCTTAACTGAATCAGTATCTTAAGTAAGTTTAGCAATACATTTTGATGATGGCATTGCGTGAGGCTTTTTTTTAGTTGGACACTGCGAAAATGTAGATAGTCGAAAATCATTACAGGGAAGTAAAAAAATGCACTCGATGTTCAAATCACTCTTTTAGTGTGCGTTTAAAAAGAAATGGAATGACATATTCCAGCAATTTGAGAAATGTATATGTATAATACAATGAACAAAAAATAATATGACTTTGCACATAATTTTAAAATTCTTAATTTATTCTTAAAAATTTAAATATTCAATAGGCTTCTTACGAAGTAGTAGACAAAATTTTACTACCTACCGCATGAAGCCAATGGATTTTAGGGCGAGATTATCACCTGTATATCATCAATATGCACACAACTATTCAAGATTCTTCTTCTTAATTGGCGTAGACACCACTTACGCCATTATAGCCGAGTTAATAACAGCGCACCAGTCGTTTCTTCTTTTCGCTACGTGAGCCCAATTGGAGATTCCAAGTGAAGCCATGTCTAACTCCAACTGCTATTTCCAACGGAGGGGAGGTCTTCCTCTTTCTCTGAATGCTTCCCCCAGCGGGTACTGTGTCGAACATTAGCTGTCAGATTTGATGTGTTTCCATCCATTCTCCTTTCCGTCTTTTAATTCGCTGAACTATTTCTATGTCGTCGTATATCTCGTACAGCTCATCGTTTTATCAAATGCGATATTCGCCGTGGCCAACGCGCAAAGGGCCGTAAATCTTTCGCAGAACTTTTCTCTCGAAAACTCGTAACGTCTACTCAACAGTTGGCAGGACGGGAATTGTGAGTGACTTATAGAGTTTGGTGTTTGTTCGTCGAGAGAGGACTTTGCTTCTCAATTGCCTACTCAGTCCGAAGTAGCACCTGTTGGCAAGAGTTATCCTGCGTTGGATTTCCAGGCAGACATTGTTGGTGGTGCTTACGCTAGTTCCAAGATAGACGAAATTATCTACAACTTCAAAGTTATGACTGTCAACAGTGACATGAGTGTCAAGTAGCGAGTGCGACGACTGTTTGTTTGATGACAGAAGATATTTCGTCTTGCCCTTGTTCACTACCAGACCCATTTGTTTTACTTCCTTGTCAAGTCTGAAGAAAGCAGAACTAACGGCACGGGTGTTGAGGCCGATGATATCAATATTATCGGCATACGCCAGCAGCTGTACACTCTTATAAAATATTGTACCTGCTCGATTAAGTTCTGCAGCTCGAATTATTTACTCCAGCAGCAGGTTGAAGAAGTCGCACGACCTCGTTTGGTCTCGAACGGCTCGGAGAGGTCCTTCTCGATCCTAACGGAGCTTTTGGTGTAGCTTAACGTCAGTTTACACAGCCGTATTAGTTTTGCGGGGATACCAAATTCAGACAACGCGGTATAGAGGCAGCTCCTTTAAGTGCTGTCGAAAGCAGCTTTGAAATCGACGAATAGGTGGTGTGTGTCGATTCTCCTTTCACAGGTCTTTTCCAAGATTTAGCGCATGGTGAATATCTGGTCGGTTGGTGATTTTCCAGGTCTAAAGCCGCATTGATAAGGTCCAATCAGTTTGTTGACGGTGGGCTTTAGTCTTTCACACAATATGCGCGATAGAATGTTATACGCAATATTAAGGAGGCTACGGTAGTTGGCGCAGATTGTGGGGTCTCCTTTTTTGTGGATTGGCCAATATTTTTGATCAAAAGTCAGCTATAGGTACTGGGATCCACATATTCGTTACCTGGGGTCTTGAAAATTTTGGTTGGATTTGAACGGTCATAAGATGGCATACACTAGAGGCATTATTCGTGCAAAGTTTTACTAATCTGTGTACTGGAATTAAAAATTGTGCTATATGGGAAGTAGGCGTGGTTGTATAACTATTTCACACATTTTCACTTTGTGACATAGAAATATGAAAAGAACGGCAGGTGCAAAATTTTATCGAAATTGGTTTGGTCAGCTCCTGAAATATGAGATTTCACTAAAATCTGGGCGGTGCCACGCCTATTGTTAAATTTTTACACCAGTTATGTACTCGGCAAATTCTATTCTTATAGCTTTAAGAAATATGTACATTAAACTGTTTAGAGGCCGGGGCTTAGTCTACTTTTTCAAAAAAATTTGACCACAGGTGCCCTTTGCTGGTGTGATTCTCTGTGCCAAATTACAGCTTTATTTCCTTATTTGGAGCTTAGTTATGGCACTTTATATGTTTTCGGTTAATGCCGATTTGTGGGCGTAAATGGGCGAACTCGAACATTTTTTTATATTTACTTAGAAACCCGTGTACTAAGTTTCATCAAGATATCTCAATATTTACTCAAATTACAGCTTGCACGGACGGACGGACAGATAGACGTCAACTATTCTCGTCATATTGATCATTTATAAATATACTTGTATAACCCCATATCTATCTCGTTTAGTTTTAGGTGATACGTATAACCGTTAAGTGAACAAAACTGTAATACTCCGAGCAACTGGTTGCAAGCGTATACAAATTTATATTTTATTCACATAGTTGTATCAATCAACAGACTCTCTTATTGCTGCCAATTTTAGTGCTTCTTCTTCTACTTTAGTTTAATTTTAACTTTATTTATCCTTTTCTTTCTTTTACTTCAGTTTTTCAGTTTGCCCTGCCAGTTGTTTACCTATATTTCTTCAGTCACTTAGGTCCCGTTGGCACCGACAATTGTCATATATGCGTGGGTTTCTCTCTCTCAAGAGATTTCTTAAATTCCAACATTTCAATGATTCTTATTCTTCTCCTTTGTCTTCTGTGCTCACTCACTTCCGCTGGAATAGCTTTTTGCTCTGATGATTTTAACTTTCTTAACTGCCACAATTCATCATGTGAAGTTATGCTACGGCAATTTAGAAGCAACAGGCAGCAAAACTCTCAGGCTTTATCGCTACATCTACCACACATCAAAAAAAAAAAAAACAGTATAAGCAACAAGTGCAGCCAAGGAGACTTAATTTTACATCATGGTATACCAGCAGCGTTTGGTGGCCAAAAATATACAATTTTTCCCCATACTTGTGAGTTTTTAGCTTCTCGCTGATACAATATTTTCCTGCTTTCATTTTGAATACGAGTATTAGTGACTGAAGCTATAATATTCATTATAAGAATTTTGAACAATTTTTCGGAGATTACCATTACCTTAGATAGTAACCCACTCCTAGTTTCATGAAGATATTTGCCAAAGGAAAAGCTTTCTATACCAATACTTGATCGTTCCGTTTTTATGGCAGCGTTATGATATTGTGGTACAATATCGACCATTCGGAGCAACTTTTTTGGGGATAAGATCTATATAAAATTTCAGATCGATATTTCAAAAATTGAAGGATTTGTTCGCGTATATACAGATGGTCATGGCTAAATCGACTCAAATGCCGATTATTTGTATATATAATATTTATAGGATCTCCAAAGTATCCTTCTGGGTGTTGCAAACTTGGTGGCTAATTTAATATATCCTGTTAGAGTACAAAAATTAAACAAAATAGTGTTACCATTATTACAATGGTTGCTAATAGAGTTTTTAGTATTTAACTATTGACTAATGGCCTTATAAGAGTAACCGGATAGGAATAATTCTAATAACAATATTCGGATTGCAAAATTCAAAGGGTGCTTTAATGTCAAAAAATTTTAATTTATTCAAATACTCCCCGAAGAGCAACTATTCGCATAGCCACAGTATTACGACTATTCGAATAGTATAAATTGGTTAATATTGGTTCTTCTTCTTCTTTATTGGCGTAGTCACCGCTTACGCGACTATAGCCGAGTTTACAACAGCGCGCCAGTCGTTTCTGCTTTTCGCTACGTGGCGCCAATTGAATATTCCAAGCGTAGCCAGGTCCTTCTCCACCTGGTCGTTCCAACGAAGTAGGGGTCTTCCCTTTCCTCTGCTTCCCCTGGCGGGTACTGCGTCGAATAATTTCAGAGCTGGAGTGTTTTCTTCTATTCGGACCACATGACCTAGCCAGCGTAGCCGCTGTCTTTTAATTCGCTGAACTAAGTCAATGTCGTCGTATATCTCGTACAGCCCATTGTTCCATCGAATGCGATATTCGCCGTGGCCAACACGCAAAGGAGCATAAGTTTTTCGCAGAACTTTTCTCTCGAGAACTCGCAACGTCGACTCATCAGTTGTTGTCATCGTCCAAGCCTCTGCACCATACAGAAGGACGGGAATTATGAGTGACTTATAAAGTTTGGTGTTTGTTCGTCGAGAGAGGACTTTGCTTCTCAATTGCCTAATCAGTGCGAAGTAGCACCTGTTGGCAAGAGTTATCATTCGTTGGATTTCCAGGCTGACATTGTTGGTGGTGTTTACGCTGGTTCCAAGATTGACGAAATTATCTACCACTGCAAAGTTATGACAGTCAACAGTGACGTGAGAGCCAAGTTGCGAGAGCGACGACTGTTTGTATGATGACAGGAGATATTTCGTCTTGCACTCGTTTACTGTCAGACCCATTTGTTTTGCTTCCTTGTCCAGTCTGAAGAAAGCAGAACTAACGGCGCGGGTGTTGAGGCTTGGTTACAAACCGAATATTCGAATAATCGATATTCAGAATATTCGAGTAATTTTAAGAGCCTTAGTTGCAGGAGCTTCTTTGAATACTATGGTATCAAAACCGTTCGACTATAGTTGTATTGTGTTAAATTGAAGTTTTCAGCAAAATAAAATTTTTAAGAAGGTTTAATACCTATTTTTAAATAAAATTGATAACATTACAGCTTATTTTGATATTAAATAAAAGTTTTGGAGAATTATTTTTCTACAGAAATATATCCATACCAACTTCAGTTTTCATAAAATCTAATCAAAGTTGAAAGTACCTGTTGAAATGCTCAGAAATAACTTCTTTATTGGAGTAAAAAACGCTAACGCGGTTATGGCCGACTTAACAGTACGCCTGTCATTTCTTCTTTTCGTTATTGCGTCAGTCTTATCCGCCTGATCTTTCCATTGAACTGGAGGCTTTTTCCTTCCTCAGCTTCCACCGGAGGGTACTAAATCGCAAACCTTCTAAATTGGAGTGTTTTCCTCCGTCCGTACAACATGACCAACCGACGAAGACATTGTCTTTTGATTCGCAGAACTATGTCAATATCGAAATTTATCTCATACAGTCCATCGTTCCATCGACTGTGATACTTATCGTTGCCAAAGGACCGTAAGTCTTCCGCAAAACATTTCTCTCGCCCACACCTAAGGCCGACACATCCATGCCTCCGCACCATACAGTAGGACGGGAGTAATGAGTGCTTATAGAGTTTACTCTTTGTTCGTCGAGGGAAGACTTTATTTTTCACTCGCCTGCTTAGTTCAAGGTAGCACCTATTGGCAAGAATGATTCTTCGTAGGACTTCAAGGCTGATATTATTGTTGGTGTTGATTCTAGTTCCAAGATAGAAGAAATTATCTACGACTTCGAAGTTATGATTGTCAAAAGTGACGTGGGAGTCAAGTCGCGAATGCGACGATTCTTTATTTGATGACAATAGATATTTCGTCTTGCCCTCGTTCACCACCACACCCATTTGCTGCTTTTCTTTTGCCAACCTGGAGAGAGCAGAAGTAATGGCGCAGTCGTTATGGAGAATGATATGGATATCGTCGTCGTACGCCAGCAGCTGTGCACTCTAAAGAAATTTGTACTTTCCAGTCGCTTGGTGTAGAAGGATTTGGATAGGTGTTTGTTTATCCTGACGGGGCTTTCGGTATTGCTTGCTCAACGTCAGCTTATACACCATTACTAGCTTTGCGGAGATACTATGTTCAGACATAGCAGCAAAGAGGTGGTTCTTTTTCATGCTGTAAAAAACGGCTTTAAGATCGATGAAGCCGTGGTGTGCCTCGATCTTACTTTCAAAGGTCTTTTACAAGATTTCTCGCATGGTGAATATTGGTCAGTTGGTCATTTTCCAGGCCTAAAGTTTAATCTTTCAAATTTTATGCTCGATAGATCCTTATATGAGATGTTGATGGGGCTTATCCCACGGTAGTTGACGCAGATTGTGGGGTCTCCTTTTTGTGGATTGGGCAGAACATGCGTAGATCGTCGGGCTTGCTTTCATTCTGCAAATAAGCTAATCCTTGCACCTTGTCAGTTGTTATCTGCCGTATCTGAATAGATTGCCCGTATTCCATCGGCCTCAGCATAATATTAGGAAAAAAAAGTGCATACGATGAACGATATAATCATAATTATTATAGTGTAAGTATAGGTGTAATATAATAAGTTAGTCCTTAGATAAATTTGCTTTCATAAGTCTCAGCAATACTTTTTCTGTGAATAAAATTTAAGCTTTGGGAAATTCAATACCGATTTAAAGTTTCTGTATTAAACGGAGTTTGCGTTATTGTTTTGTTAAAGGGCCATCTGGCTCCATCTTGATTCCGTTTTGTTATAATAGACAACATTGAATAAAGTTTATTTTTTTCATAATAATCAAAATTACCAGGAAATATGAGATGAGTTATATGATATACGAGGTGTGTTCAAAAAGTATCGCAAGTCGTAACTGACAGTTTTCTTCGATTGCAGGGGCGTGGTGCATCAAAAATTCTTGCCACAGGGAAGAACGGTCAATAAGGAATATTACCTGCAAGTTATGCGCAATTTGCGCGAAGCAATCCGCCAGAAACGCCCGGATTTGTGGAAGAACAAAAATTGGCTTTTGCACCACGATAACGTCCCTGCTCATACACATCGTTGCTTGTGCGCGACTTTTTGGTCAAAAACAACACACTAATGATGCCGCAGCCACCGTATTCCCTATATCTGGCCCCCTGTGACTTTTTCTTGTTCCCTAAACTGAAGAGGCTCATAAGAGGACGACGTTACGCTTCTCTTGATGAGATAAAGACGGCATCGAAAGAGGAGCTGAAGAAGATAAAAAAAAAAATGATTTTTTGAAGTGCTTCGAAAATTGGAAAAACCGTTGGCACAAGCGTATAATATCTAATGGGGATTACTTTAAAGGGGACAAAATAGATATTCATGAATAAATAAATAATTTTTGAAAAAAACTCAAAATTCGCGATACTTTTTGAACACACCTCGTATAGTATTATATTCTAATATCATACTTTTTTAAAATTGTTTTAATTAAAAATATTAATAGCACTTAAGGGGTTAAGGGTAGTTAGTATTTTCAAAAAATTAATTTTTGTTGTTTTGCATTTTCGTTAAGTGTAATATCTTAAAAATATTCCTTGAAAAATGCACGTTGATCCGACAATTAGTTTTTGAAATTTCGATTTTTTAAGACCAATTAACTGTTGATTTTTTCGCAAAAATTTAGAAAACAAGAAAAAACGTTAACTTCGGTTGCTCCGAAGCTAAATACCCTTCACAGATGCATTTCTGTTAGTAACTATGTGTTCAGTTTAGAAGCTATATGCTATTGTAATCCGTTCTAAACAATTTTTTCGGAGATAACATTGTTGCCTTAGAAAATAATATATACCGAATTTCGTGAATATATCTTGTCAAATGTGAAAGATTTCCATACAAGCCCTTGATTCCTATCGTTCAGTTTGTATGGCAGCTATATGTTATAGTGGTCGATATCGGCCGTTCCGGCAAATGAGCAGCTTCTTGAAGAGAAAATGACGTTTGCAAAATTTCAAAATGTTATTTTAAAAACTGAGGGACTAGTTCGTATATATACAGACAGGCAGACGGACAGACAGACGGACATGGCTAAATCGACTCATCTCGACGAACTGATCTCATCTCGTCTCCGACGATTCCTTCTGGGTGTTACAAACTTAATATACACTGCTCAGGGTATAAAAATTTCCTGAGGCCGTCATTTTGTTAATAGTGAAAAAAAATAAAATTCTTCGATCAGGCCCGGGATTATCTATTTATAAAACTAATTTTTTTGTCCAATTGTTTTTAGATGAATCTACAAGGACTTATGCTTGTCACCGCAAGTACTTTTTTTTGGAACAGGGTCAACAAAAACAAATATAACTTTTGAAATATTTTTTTTTTTGGAATTTTCGTGACTTCAAGTTAACACATCCTATAATAATGCCATATTACTACTTTTGTAAAATAACATGATTGAATAGCAAAAAAAAAATACTGAAAACTCTCATTTTTTCGTGCTTCTGACTACCCCTAACCCCTTAAACAAGTTAAACTAGTTTCGCCCTATGCCGTTGCAACTCCACACTCTTGTAACATCGTTCCCCAAAATATTTAAATACATTGTTTTAGTGCACCTTTTCCATTACAGCTATCTCTATTACAATTCTGATATGCTGAACATATAAAGAGCAACAGACTTCAAGCAACATCTTTCAAATATTAAAATACACACTTCTTATAAACATAGTTATTTAGACAGCTGCACGACTACACGACAGCATTCTCTCCGTTGTCGCTCTCGCTAATTTTAAAAATATTTCTAAATTTGCCGACAATAAGGAGGAGGAGGATGCCACCAATATGTAAAATTATTCAAAGCTCCAACAAACCTGACGTTGTTTTACAAATATAAGCATAAAATAGTTCTGTTATATCATTTGTAATAACAATTGATAATTAAAACTAATAGATTTACATATTTACTTATTAGTAGCATAAAAAATTTCACTTTAAACATAATATGCAAATTTCATTGAAGTGAAAGGTACTAGTATGGCAACAACGAAATTGTGTACATACAAAGTGGACAGCTGTGTTGTTTTGTGTACATGTCCGCCATTGTTATGTCGGCTTCTTACAAATGTCCATGTAGCAGGCTTCACGCCGCACTGTAGTGTAGTCATGCCGTGTCGCTATCTACTCTTATGTGCTCAGCACATCATTTGCAACATTTCGTTTCCATTACAGCGATAATACGAGTAGTAGAGGAAAAAAAAAAACAAGAATACCTAGAAACCGGTTCACATTCCACTTCGCATGCCATTTCGCATTTTTTTCTTTTTCGTTAGCAACAGTTTTGCTTGTTTTCCCTTTTCTACGCAGTTTGCGGAAGATAGTACTCGTACAGTATTTAGGCACTCTGTTTTCTAATTTGTACAACTGAATAATTTAATTCAATGTTTTGCGTAAAAATGGCAACGGACCTAATTGTAGTACTATTTACATACGTCCAGAAGTAAAAAAAATAAAAGAAATGCAAGAAGCTTTCCAAAATAAACTGGACTTTTTGAATCTAGCGCCCCCTGGTGGCTCTATATATGTATATGTTGACTAGTGCGTTAGAATCTGCTATATGATAAAGATCAATTGTCCAATGAGAATTTCATGACATTTCATTGATTGAAAGTAAAGTTATTGCGTTTTAAGTGTCAGGAAGTTTGTGTGATTGGTTCAAAAATGAGCTTCGTACAAAGAGCCAACATTAAATTTTGTTTTAAAATTGGTAAAGCTTTTACCGAAACGTTTCAATTGATGAAACAAGTTTATGGCTATGATTGCCTATCCCGTAGCAGCAGAGAGCACGAGCGTTTTCAACATTTTCAAAGTGGTCGTGAGGACATAAATAACGATCAACATGTGTGCCTATCAAAATCCGTGATCACCGGAAACTCCATTGGAACTGTGCGTGAATTCATCAAAAATCAACCGAAGTCATCATTGAAATTCATGGAGAGGGAATAAAACAACTCCAAAACATCAATTATCGGATTCTGACTGAAAGTTTGAGATTACGAAAGGTGTATGCACGGTTTGTTCCACACAAATTGACTGACGACCAAAAATTGCTCAAAATCCAACATTCGATCGACGCTTGAGACCGATTACACCGGTCAACACGATTTTTGGGTCTGACATCTACATGTTAAATTTTAGTTTCTCCTATGTCAAAAATAAGGAAAAATTTTTTTTTTCCAGTTAAAGTTTGCTTTTGTAGAATTAGAGCAATTTTTCGATTTTTAAGCAGAAATGACTGATTTTTAACTACAACTTCATTTTACAAGATTTTTTTATTTTTACCGATCCATCAACATTTCAAGGATAAATGATGCAGACCGTGGAGCAACTTTTTTTTCATTGTACTTTGGGTCACATGATATTTTATGTACTAATTTTTGTAAAGAAAAATTAAAATACATTTTTTTATAAACGTGTATGCGCGCGGATGAAGAACAAAAGAGGCCGGGCGGCGTCCGTCGGTCCCGTTTGTTAAATATTCGTGGTGTCATAATGCGTGTGGTGTGTTGGTGTACTGTTTACTTTCGGATTTATGAAATAAATTAAAATATACTTATCGATGTAGATCAGCCCAAAGCAAACTTAAAGGACTAAAAATTAATATTTAAGTGTTTTTCAATGTCTAGAATCA
The DNA here is from genome assembly GCF_023373825.1 of Bactrocera dorsalis. Classification (NCBI taxonomy): domain Eukaryota; kingdom Metazoa; phylum Arthropoda; class Insecta; order Diptera; family Tephritidae; genus Bactrocera; species Bactrocera dorsalis. Next base: position 38,044,466 of record NC_064303.1, on the reverse strand, counting down.
GAATTCAAGCATGAGAACAGAAACCCAAAAAAAAAAAAAAATTTTTGTTGACCTGTGTTATTTGATCAAAAATCACATTTTAACCATTAACCCCTCCCCGTATTCACCTGGTATGGCACCGTGTGACTTATTCCTTTTCATGTTCAAGAAATGAAAAATGCATTTGCCCATGAAAGGAGAGCGTTGTGCAGACGTCGAGGCATACTGGTGGCCATAGCGGCCAAACACTCGTTCGACATGCTTTTGGACCGTGCAAAAAGCTGTTTTGAAGCAGAAGGAGACTATTTTGAATAAAATAAATTGATTTTGCCGACAAAACCATTACTGAGGTAATGGAGAGTTTCACGACAGTGAACAGTTATTTGAAATATTTTGCTAAATTATGTTTGACATCATAATTTTAGCTTGTCAATAGGGAAGAACCTTGTTCATTTCATTGACAATTGCTTCGATTTTGAAAAATAACTAATGTGGCATACTAACAAAGATAACCAGAATTTACAGTCTTTTGACCGAAATCATAAAAGACCAAAAATTAGAATAATTTACCTTATAAACTGCAAAATTTCTTGTGATATTGACAATATATAAACAAAAGCTAGTATAGCGATTAACTCAGTTATTCTTGTAAGAATGTATTATATAACGATCTTTTATCGAAGTTCATACACGACTATAAAATAAATAATATATAATATTTAAGCAATAATTAATTAATTAAAATGAGTTTAAGTGATTCTATAAACATGCTTCCGATTCTAAGAACATACCTACTCTTCACACAATCAAAGGCTAGTTTCGACTTACAGTAAATTAATTTTCTTTAGGATTGCATTTATTATTTCAGGAAGTCACACCTAGCAGCGCTTAAGAGCGTGTCCAATGAGAGTTAGAGGTGGCAAATTTATTAGCAACATGTGGAACGGTGAAAACGAAATTTAGAATATAGGTTTTATTATGGTAAGCGAAACCCCAACTTTAAAATATTAGACCATTTTAATACTTACTCATGAAAACTAAAAACACGTAGGTAATAGCTTATTTGTGGTCGTATCTCATACATCTAGCATGAAATGGCTTAAAGCGTGGCCAAAGTTTTTTATGCATGAGTATTCAATTACATTGCTACAAAAATTTTTTATTAGCCAACTTAAGGCGTAGACTTTTATATAAGTATGGTACATGTTAACTGCAGCCTTCACACAGGAGTTTTACCGATATTGATTATATTGCCTAATTTATTTCTAAAATTTCCCTAGAGTTTTTCGACTAATGCCCCCTGATGACCAAAAATATTCAAAATCGAATTACCAAATATGTGGTTCCTGCGCGAACATTTTTTATTTGAATATCGGTCGGTCTAAGGGATATGTTATTGAAATTCGAATCAAAACCTTTGCTGTCAAAAACGATAAAAAAGGAACAAAGTGGGTAGTTTTTCGTTATCTTGCGAATCCCATTTTCAGAGACAGACCAAGGAAAGTGCTTGCCTAGCTATTGAAACCGCCAGAGGCATTGCAATGATGTGTTTAAAGTTGTTGTTGCATTCACACCGAAGTTTGGTGTTAGTTTTACTTCCACTTCGAACATAAAGTGGTTACGGCGCAGCAACTTTGTTGTATAACTAGACTATACTCGTATTTATACATTTTGTTGTGCGCGTATGTATAGTATGCATATCATGCATACACATGTGCATATTTATGTATACAAATATTTTTGTTGAGTTTGTGTTTTAGTGAGCGCAAAACTAAGTATTTCACACTCGTTGGTAATTTATTTGCAAACAGCGAGGAGGTGTGTTAATATCGCTTGATGGTTTTACCATTTTTCGACGTGCGACGAAAATGTTTACGTGTTTCCACAAATCCATTTGTATCTTGTTTGTACATATAACCCTGAAATTGCTCTGAAAAAAATCAAAAATCGTTGTTTCTAACCAAACTCTGGTGTAAAACTTAGATTAGCCGCTTTGCTGAACCATAGATTCAGACGTTTGACTCAAATGCTTTAAGGTGATATACCAGTGTAACCCATGAAAAATTAAGCGAATTTCGTGAATTTTTTTTAATAAAATACTCGATCGATTGTTTTGAAGCTCTTTGGTCATAATAAGGCATATTTTAAAATCTTTTTTACAAAAGTATTAAAAAACAACGGAGTAATGTGCTGTCTTCGGGGTGCCAAAAAAAAGTTCCCCAACTGCTGACATGATTCCATGATGCCGATTAAGTATCTGGAACAAAAAAAAAATTAAGAAGGTTAGTAAAGTTGAAGATATTTCCTATATAATGATCTATGATATATGAAAAATATCAAAAATTAACAAAATGGCGTAGTTCTGAATAAAAAGTCATGTTTTTAGATTAAAAAATTGTAGTTTTTTAATTTCAAATTGGCAATTTTCAACCAATCAAAAAGATCGTAGGTTTTTGTATAGTAAATATGATCAAAAATACTCGGTTTCAATTCGAAGTCCATCGGTCAATTTCTCTTTCAGTTATGATGTCAGCATTTTCAAAAATGTAAAGTTTCAATTATATATATTTATACCTGCGAGCGGTTTAGAATGCTGCTATTCAAAAACTAAGATACGAACTTGCCGATTTCACAGGATATTTTTGAAAATATTGACTATCGAAAAAGCGAAGAAAATAGAGTTTTGAAAGTGTCGCATTGGTATAGCTCCTCAATAAAATTAAGAGTTTCTTATTTTACAGGCAGCTATCTAGTACGATATCTATTATTAGGACGTTTTAAGGCGAGCTTAATGCAAGCTGTTAAGTCAAGCATTTAAGAAACGTTTTAGAGTTCCAGGTATTTTATGTAATTTAATTATAAGGTAGTGCAAGAACTGGTTGAGTTATTTAAATGTAGGCAAAAATGGCGCATATGCAGTAAATTTCAAAATATTTCAGTTCCTCAGAATGTATGTACAATATAATATCACCCTATATATATGTATATTTATACATATATGAAATTTATAATATGTTAACTTAATTGTATTATAGAGCCATAGTACAGCCAATAAATTGGGATTGAAAAATTGGAGCTTGTTTTTAGAAAATCGTAAATTAAAAAAAAAAAAAAAACAATATATATCATACAAATTCGAGCTCCAGTATTTTATTCCTACTCAACCGAATCAACATCTGTGTTAGAAAACCATATATTTGTATTATTATACTACTTTACTTTACTGCATCTGCCAGAATACCAAAATGAGACTCCTGACTAACAGAGTCACTAAATGAAGATTGTGACAATTAGAGACATGAGACAATCGTTTCAAGCAGAATACCGATACTAAGCCCTTTTACAGAGGAGCGGAAGACAGATATATTAAACCGATTATTCTCAAATTATAATCCGAGCTTCTTAAATACAGTTTTTCGTATTTAGTGGAAGATTTTTTTTCACCGAAAATTTTTTTGTATTTGGTTTTTAATTTCAGAGGATACAGTTCAGAGATTTCGTGGTCACCGCAAAATGTTTTTTTTTTTAGAAGAGCTCCCGAAAAACAGTTATAGTTCATTTCCAAATAAATATTTTTTAGAATAAGTCTTAAAATACAGTTAAGGGATACCAGGTAGGTAGGTAGGAGTGCAGCCCTATCGGGCTCAATTAGCACTGATGTGCCATTTTGATACACTATTCGTAGAACCTCCTGTATCTGCTATTACGTTTCACCTTCTCTCTCAAACCATTTTGAGGTTTCGATGAAACTACTTATGTCCGATACGCTTTGGTGGAAATCCATTCAAGGGTTGGTGCTTGGTCCGCAGCCACGGCAGATGTCGTTGTAGGACATACCCATTTTGGATGCATGTTCCCCAAATGGGCAGTGCCCTGTTGTGGTAGCTGTTATTCTGTAAATACTTTTTCTCAACCTATTTAATAAGTTGATGGTTCTTTTCCTGTCATATGTTGGTCATAATTGTATAGTTATGACGCATTTTGTAATGGTTTTCCACCTGTTGTTTGCAATTTGTTGAAATTGACTTTGATCGATCCTAGCGGGCTTGGTACTACCTCTGCCTCGGATTCATTGAGGAAAGCTCCTTCCTTTGCCAACTCGTCTGCTTTTTCGTTACCGAAAATGTTCCTGTGGCCGGGAACCCAGATCAAGTTTAGCTGGAGCTTGTCTTTTATTGAGCTTAGTGCTCTCTTGCGGTTGTGAACTATTCTGGAATTAGTCATGGGTGAAGACAATGCCAGGAGGGCCGCCTGGCTATCCGTAAATATAGTTGCTTTATGTATATTCCCGTGGTTTTCTAATAGAACTTCGCAGGCTTTTTCTTTGCAAGGGATACTATAATATGTACACATTTTTTGATATATAAATTTAAAAGTTTCTCTGTAAAGTTATATCAGCATTCACATAGCTGCATTAATCAGGAAACAACAAAATGTTGCTTGTTATTTCTATTGCCTCTTATTTTCCTTCATCTTCTACCTTTTGTTTTTTATAATATTCTTATTACATATTTTAATGGTTTTTAATTAACTTAACGACAGCATATCGTAGCAGCAACTGTCTACATATCTTGATAATTATCACGACATCTACAACAAACATCCACAGCAGCAACAAGTTCAACTGGAAAGTTTATAATTTATTCGGTGGTATGGAAGCGGCGTTTGGTGATAAAAAATTATATAACTTTGCTCCATATGTGGTGTTTTTTTGCCTTTTGTCAGAAAACATTTGAATTATTTTTTTAGTTTATTGTCAAGAAGGGAAAATTATTAAAATAATTTTTTACTAAATTAAGATTTCAAATCAATATATATATGCAATGCCTCACAATAAGTTTCTTATTATTTAAATATTTATTGGTACTTCAACAATTTCAAGGAAACACTAAAAATAATTCAAGCTAACAAACAGATATACATATGTATATTTATTTCAATTCTTAGTAAGATTCCCCAATCGATGACTATGGAGCAAACGTTCCCTTGTTCGACCATAAAGAAGTTCGAATAGCAATTACCCGCCTGAAGAACAACAAAGCGGCGGGGGCTGATGGATTGCCGGCCGAACTATTCGTACACGGCGGTTAAGATCTTATACGGAGATTGCATCAGCTTCTTTGTGAAGTCTGGTCGGACGAAAGCATGCCCAACGATTGGAATTTAAGTGTGCTATGCCCAATTCATAAAACGAGATTCCCCACAATATACGCCAACTACCGTGGGTTAAGCCTCCTCAACATCGCGTATAAGTTTCTATCGAACGTATTTTGTAAAAGATTAAAGCCCACCGCCAACAAGCTGATTGGACCTTATCAGTAGACTTTAAACCTGCCAAATCAACAACCTACCAGATATTCACCATGCGCCAAATCTTGGAAAATATCCGTGAAAGGTGAATCGATACACACCACTTTTTCATCCATTTCAAAGATACTTTCGACAGCACGAAAAGAAGCTACTTTTATGCCGCTATATCTAAATTTGGTATCCCCACAAAACCATCGGCCTCAACACCCGTGCCATTAGTTCTGCTTTCCCCAGACTGGACAAGGAAACAAAGCAAATGGGTTTGGCAGTGAACGAGGGCAAGACGAAATAGACAAAATATCTCCTGTCACCAAACAAACAGTCGTCGCATTCGAGACTAGGCTCTCACGTGACTGTCGTAGTATAATTTCGTCTATCTTGGAACCAGCGTAAACACCACCAACAATGTCAGCCTGGAAATCCAACGCAGGATAACTCTTGCCAACAGGTGCTACTTCGGACTGAGTAGGCAATTGAAAATTCCTCTCTCGACGAATAAAAACAAAACCCTATAAGTCGCTCATTATCCCCGTCCTTCACTCCTGCACTGCAGAGTCTTGGACGATGACAACAAGTGATGAGTCGAGAGAAAGGTTCTGCGAAAGATTTATGCTCCTTTGCGCATTGGCCACGGTGAATATCGCATTCGCTGGAACGATGAGCTGTATGCCATATACGACGACATTCACATAGTTCAGCGAATTAAAACATAACGGCTAGATCATGTTGTCCGAATGGACGAAAACACTTAAGCTCTGAGAGTATTCGACTCAGAACCCGCCGGGGGAAGCAGAGGAAGAGGAAGACCTCTACTCCTTTGGAAAGACCAGGTGGAAGGACCTAGCTTCCAATTGGCCCACGTAGCGAAAGGAAGAAGCGACTGACGCGCTGTTTTTAACTCGGCTATAATCGTGTAAGGGGTGTCAACGCCAGTAAAGAAGAAGAAGCTTCTTAACCATGACAATGGAACCAATTGTCTTGTCAGCACTACGGAAAGAGATTTCTATTAATAATGGTTAAAATTATTGTATTTTTATTCCCTATTGTTTCCATTCTATGCTTTGATTCCCGATATTTATAATATCTAATACGTGTATTTTGCTCAATTTATACTTTTGGGGAATCCTCTTGTTGTTGGTAAAACATTCCTGAAGTAATTTGGAAGAATGCTACCGGTTTGACAGTATTTGGCCGGATAAAACCTTGGGTCCGCTCCGATTTTGTGGACTCAACTTAACGAAAGCTGCAAAATTCTCTTTGTTGCCTCTCAATACAAGAAAACGTCAAAGGAAGCTTTTTTTCAAATATTACTCATACGCACTGGCGAAAAAAATTGTACTGATAGCATAAGAATAAACATATATGGAAAGTGGTTGTGATTATCATCCGATTTCACATTTTTTCTCGCTGTCACGTCAGCTGTTTTATAGCATGTTATCATATAGCTTAAATGGTTTGGGGATATTTATACATAAAACATACTACGGCGCTGGAAAAAACCACGTTTAAAAACTTTTGATACCTTGTTTTATAGCTCTTCATTGGACCACATAATAGTGCTGAATCTTTATTTTCGGCTTACTTATGGCAATTATACGATTTCGATTAATGATGTTTTTGACGTGGCAGTGGTTCGATTGCAACCATCTACGAACTTGTTCTTACTTGTATCAAGTTTCATTACGTTACCTCACTGTTTACTAAAATTATAGATTTCACTGACAGGTGGACGGACGGATTTCAACCCTGCTTGTTATCTATATATGCTTGACTCTATATCAACCTCGATTACTCTTACGTGATATGTACACCGGTTACGTGAACAAAGCCATTATACTTTAAAGCAAAGTGTTGCAAGATAATAAAAGATTAAAAATCTACAATTAATACTCGTAGTCAGAGATCTTACTGGTATCGTTTGACTATCAGAAGGATCAATGAAAACCTTTTTGAAAGATCGTTTGGGGCTAAGAAAAGTGGCAGTACGATTGGTTCCAAAATCACTTATTTTACCGAATAACGGTATTGCATTAACGTATATGGGCACTAATTTCCGACTACCAGACATTAAACATGAATCGCTACGCGTATTACAGGATATTCCGGAATTAAACAACTGTTTTGGAAATTGCAAAAAATACGTTTGGTAGAAGTATATTGTGGCCAAGGGGTATTACTTTAAGAACGAATAGGTGTTGAAAAAAATTAGGAATTTTACAATTGTGAACAAAATCTTACTATTTTTATCTCATAGTAGTGCATATAAGACAAATCTGGAATAAGGATGTACACTACAGATTTAATTTGCTTCTGATTCTAGAACTTAAAACAATTTTACTTCTTTCTTTCTTTATTCTGACATTCGTTCTAACTGTTGCCTTCAGTTTTGCGCAATCGTTCCAGTCAAGACGTCACTCACTTAGAAAATTTCAATCGCTTGATTTGAGTTATTAAAATTTATGCAACAGTTCTCGTACAGCTGCCACTCAAAACTGTATTGAAACATTCGTGTATTATTCCCAGCAAATAAAGTTTAGGGCCGTGCCAGCAAATTTCAGTATCAACAAAGTATAAATATTTCCATAATGGAGAAAGCAAAATTTATTATAGAGTTTCATATTATAGTAAGCAGCACCCCCGAGTTTAAGACATTGGCATTTTTAATATTTCAATGAAAGCAAAACTATAATATTTATGGTTTTTCTAAGTCCAAACTGAGGGCCTACTGTGAAATCAGGCAGGGCATCAAAATATTTCTATACAAGATAGGAGTAAACTCAATAATAATAATGCCTTCAATAGTAGGGGAGCCCGGAGTGCTAAATTTGCAGTTACTGGAGCGTCATGGAGACTAACTAGATTGTCAAGATAACGTTTTAAAAACAAGAAAGTGTAGGTGAAGTTTTCCATTTTAGTGGGGAGAAGAGCGGGTAATTTCAAAAATGTAAAAAAAAAAAAGTCACATGAAAATACTCAAGCGCGTCAGTCATTTATGGTATATACGCGCATTGTATTTCTGATAGTCGATATATATTAATCTGACAATCAAGTCAGGGATGAAGGCCGTAATGACAGGTTAAAAAAAAATAAGTTACTCGAGCGCGTCAGATTTTCTAAGCGAATGTTAATGAACCTCTAAAAAGTGTACCATTTAAATTTCTGCCAATTTCGACGTGGACAAAAGTCATTTATTGATTTTAAAACTTGCAAAAAAAAAAGCTGACCTTGAGATACTCGAGCGTGTCAGATTTTTATGCAGGGGGATGAACTTGATGTCAGAGTCTTCCCAAAAGATAATCTGACAATTACATAGAGGCATATCGTTAATCTGACGATTTAATAGTGGAAGAATTCTGTTTGGTTCTTGTTTTTGTTATAGGATGTAATAAAAACAGTGTATACATATACATATACAATGTATATGTATACAATATTATATGTATAATATATGTATTATATATATTGTATACATATACATATGTATATGTATAGAAAATTGAATAATTTATTAATATGAAAATAGATCTAAAGATAAATAAAAAAAATTTAGAGTTTGTGGAATAAACTTTTTTTTCATACGTTTCTTCGCCACAGTAAACACATTTGACACTAACGTCACTCGTTTTTACAATGGATGTAAAACTGATCGCTGTAAACGAACGAAACAAACAAAAGTGTCAAGCGTTTACTAACAACAACCACGCTATGGTGATTAGTACGCTTGACCTTTTGTCGACGATTTTACCTGTATCGCCTCACGGAAATTGTCAGATTATATGATTTTCGTGATTCTGACAGAATTACCTTTAAAATAAAAAAAAAAATCTATCGCGCTCGAGTATTTCAAGGTGACTTTTTTTTGACAGATTTGTCACCCTGCTATTTCTCTGAGCCATCCTCAAACTGTCAGAATATTGAAATATGCACTCGTCTTCATGCATTTAACCATCACCTAATCTTACGCGCTCGAGTTTCCCGAAGGATCGATTTTTTTCTCTAATCTGACGTACTCGTCAAACTCAAAATTAAACTCAAATATTCTTTTATTTAACATTTTTTTCTCAGTCCCAATCTCTTACTCAGTTACTGATTTCTACTTATGAGAGTGTTAAGTGGAAGAGTACAAGTTATTCACTCGTGCTCTTACCAACTTATTAGCCCACATAAAAGTAGACTTCGAAATACACAGCTCACTTAATTTACGGCGAATTCATGCAGTCGTTCTCTCATTAAATATATTTCACTCAAACAATTTTTGTAAACAAAACTGACCTACATTAAGCTTATTTCATTAACTTTGTTGAGTACATTTTATATAAACTTAACAGAGGCTTTGCAGAACCGGTATTTTTAAAATTTGTCTTGCTTTATTTAAACTCTTATATGCTTGCTTGATGGTAGATGCGATGGTCTTCAAAATTAGCTGTAATTTATCGAAACATTTCAGTTACAACAGTAGTATACCAGTATTAACGGAGCTAATACTATATCAATATTGGTATATAGCTGAAGCAATATATAGGACTTCCATAAAGAATTTGAACTATACATAAACAATTAGAATTTTTTGTTATCCGTTAGACTTAGGTGATTAAATTGCAAGAAACTTTTTATGGACACACATTTTATGGCCACCAAAGTTTGTTTGAAATTACAAGTTATCTTAAGGTTGCTTTATAAAGATGTTTATTCCATTAAAAATTCTCTTAAAAATTATTAATTTTGTCTAACAAAATTAGCAAAATAGCCTGTTGTGATACTTAATATGCAAATATTCCACGCTGAATGTCAAGTTTCTTAAGTATACGATGATGGTTTTTATGAACTTAGTCAGATGGTAGTATCTCACAATTCGCATTTGTTCGATTTGGAAAACTCTGCACTTGTTGAACATGATTCATATTGCGCAGAGAAAAGAAGTAATTGTAACTCTTCAACAAATGCGGTTTAAGTTGAGGTTCAGTTATGTTACAAACATCTTCATATTCATACAATTAACCTATAGTATTTAAGACCATTTTGAAAATACTACTCATGCATTTATTTACCGCTAGTAATTTTTCGCCTTATACAAACACCAATTTAAGCTTATATTTAGTCTGTTAAAAATTTCTACAAACTCTCTTCTTGTTTATACTGTTAAATTTTGGCATATCTCGAAACCACTTGCTATATGTACTTGTATTAATTTATGCTTGTAACCTTACTCTCAAACAAAATCGGTTCAGTTTTATCCTAACTAATATGAAACATCTCTGCAACCTCTCTCAATGCTCATGCTGTTAAGACTCAAAATTTTAATTCTTACGAATTTACTCTCCATAATTGTTTTATAGCTGGCACTACTTTTATACAAAATCGGCCTAAGTTAAACTCACTTCTGGTAAAAATCTCTACACACTCTCTCCATGCTTAAAAATATTCGAACTTGTTTCGAAATTACTTCTTACATATTTCTTCTGTCAAAAACCTCTCTGTTTACATTTTTCGAAATTTCTCTCTATATTTATTTATATATTGCAAATAAACTATACACTTGTACAAAATCTGAATAACTCGCTTCCGTTCAAAATCTCCACAAACTCTCCTCACAGTCTTAATGTAAAAATTCAAAATTCTAGCATATTCCGAAATTATTCCTATGTATCTATATATTGAAGGCAACTCTTACTCTTGAAATGAACCGGTTCTAGTTTAACTCACTTTTGTTAAACATTTTTACAAACTTTCTTCACACTTACATATATTGTTAAAATTAAAGATGTTAATATCTTTCGAAATTTTGTTTCTATATATTTATATATTGCAAATAATTGTTGATCTTATATGAAATCGGTTTAAGTTTAATACACATATGTTACAATCTCAAACCCACTCTCCGCAACTCTTGATAAGATAAAATTAATACAGAATTGGTTCAAGTCTAACTCACTTATGTTAAAAATCTCTACAAGTTCTAATATTCCGAAATTGATCCTATATTTTTATATATTGAAAGTACTCTTACACACAATCTGTTCAAGGTAAACTTATTTCTATCAAAGCTTTACAAAATCTCTGCACACTCATGCCGTTAAAATTAAGAACGGTAGCACTTTTCGAAATTACTCCTATATACATATATTTATATCCGACAAATTTCATTCGCCGTTGGTTAGCTGCCGACACAGACTTGGCCCGTACACATTTAACTACACAGTTGTAAATACAATTCAGACTTCTTTTCCTGTCATATGTTGGTCATAATTGTATAGTTATGACGCATTTTGTAATGGTTTTCCACCTGTTGTTTGCAATTTGTTGAAATTGACTTTGATCGATCCTAGCGGGCTTGGTACTACCTCCGCCTCGGATTCATTGAGGAAAGCTCCTTCCTTTGCCAACTCGTCTGCTTTTTCGTTACCGAAAATGTTCCTGTGGCCGGGAACCCAGATCAAGTTTAGCTGGAGCTTGTCTTTTATTGAGCTTAGTGCTCTCTTGCGGTTGTGAACTATTCTGGAATTAGTCATGGGTGAAGACAATGCCAGGAGGGCCGCCTGGCTATCCGTAAATATAGTTGCTTTATGTATATTCCCGTGGTTTTCTAATAGAACTTCGCAGGCTTTTTCTTTGCAAGGGATACTATAATATGTACACATTTTTTGATATATAAATTTAAAAGTTTCTCTGTAAAGTTATATCAGCATTCACATAGCTGCATTAATCAGGAAACAACAAAATGTTGCTTGTTATTTCTATTGCCTCTTATTTTCCTTCATCTTCTACCTTTTGTTTTTTATAATATTCTTATTACATATTTTAATGGTTTTTAATTAACTTAACGACAGCATATCGTAGCAGCAACTGTCTACATATCTTGATAATTATCACGACATCTACAACAAACATCCACAGCAGCAACAAGTTCAACTGGAAAGTTTATAATTTATTCGGTGGTATGGAAGCGGCGTTTGGTGATAAAAAATTATATAACTTTGCTCCATATGTGGTGTTTTTTTGCCTTTTGTCAGAAAACATTTGAATTATTTTTTTAGTTTATTGTCAAGAAGGGAAAATTATTAAAATAATTTTTTACTAAATTAAGATTTCAAATCAATATATATATGCAATGCCTCACAATAAGTTTCTTATTATTTAAATATTTATTGGTACTTCAACAATTTCAAGGAAACACTAAAAATAATTCAAGCTAACAAACAGATATACATATGTATATTTATTTCAATTCTTAGTAAGATTCCCCAATCGATGACTATGGAGCAAACGTTCCCTTGTTCGACCATAAAGAAGTTCGAATAGCAATTACCCGCCTGAAGAACAACAAAGCGGCGGGGGCTGATGGATTGCCGGCCGAACTATTCGAACACGGCGGTGAAGAACTGATAAGGAGCATGAATCAGCTTCTTTGTGAAGTCTGGTCGGACGAAAGCATGCCCAACGATTGGAATTTAAGTGTGCTATGCCCAATTCATAAAACGGGATTCCCCACAATATACGCCAACTACCGTGGGTTAAGCCTCCTCAACATCGCGTATAAGGTTCTATCTGGCGTATTTTGTAAAAGATTAAAGCCCACCGCCAACAAACTGATTGGACCTTATCAGTATGACTTTAGACCTGCCAAATCAACAACCGACCAGATATTCACCATGCGCCAAATCTTGGAAAATATCCGTGGAAGGTGAATCGATACACACCACTTTTTCATCCATTTCAAAGATACTTTCGACAGCATGAAAAGGAGCTACTTTTATGCCGCGATATCTAAATTTGGTATCCCCACAAAACCGTCGGCCTCAACACCCGAGCCGTTAGTTCTGCTTTCTCCAGACTGGACAAGGAAACAAAGCAAATGGGTTTGACAGTGAACGAGGGCAAGACGAAATATCTCCTGTCATCAAACAATTAGTCGTCGCACTCGCAAAACCATCGGCCTCAACACCCGCACCGTTAGTTCTGCTTTCTCCAGACTGGACAAGGAAACAAGGCAAATGGGTCTGGCAGTGAACGAGGGCAAGACAAAATATCTCCTGTCACCAAACAAACAGTCGTCGCACTCGCGACTTGGCTCTCACGTCACTGTTGACAGTCATAACTTTGAAGTTGTAGATAATTTCGTCTATCTTGGAACCAGCGTAAACACCACCAACAATGTCAGCCTGGAAAGCCAACGCAGGATAACTCTTGCCAACAGGTGCTACTTCGGACTGAGTAGGCAATTGAAAATTCCTCTCTCGACGAATAAAAACAAAACCCTATAAGTCGCTCATTATCCCCGTCCTTCACTCCTGCACTGCAGAGTCTTGGACGATGACAACAAGTGATGAGTCGAGAGAAAAGTTCTGCGAAAGATTTAAGGTCCTTTGCGCGTTGACCACGGCGAATATTGATTTCGATGGAAGGATGAGCTGTACGAGATATACGACGACATTGACATAGTTCAGCGAATTAAAAGACGGAGGCTGCGACGGCTAGATCATGTTGTCTGAATGGACGGAAACACTTCAGCTCTGAAAGTATTCGACGCAGTACCCGCCGGGGAAAGCAGAGGAAGAGGAAGACCTCTACTCCGTTGGAAGGACCAGGTTGGAAGGACCTAGCTTCCAATTGGCCACGTAGCGAAAGGAAGAAACGACTGACGCGCTGTTTTTAACTCGGCTATAATCGCGCAAATGGTGTCTACGCCAGTAAAGGAGAAGAAGCTTCTTAACCATGACAATGGAACCAATTGTATTTCAGCACTACGGAAAGAGATTTCTATTAATATTGGTTAAAATTATTGTATTATTATTCCCTATTGTTTCCATTCTTTGCTTTGATTCCCGATATTTATAATATCTAATACGTGTATTTTGCTCAATTTATACTTTTGGGGAATCCTCTTGTAAAACATTCCTGAAGTAATTTGGAAGAATGCTACCGGTTTGACAGTATTTGGCCGGATAAAACCTTGGGTCCGCTCCGATTTTGTGGACTCAACCTAACGAAAGCTGCAAAATTCTCTTTGTTGCCTCTCAATACAAGAAAACGTCAAAGGAAGCTTTTTTTCAAATATTACTCATACGCACTGGCGAAAAAAATTGTACTGATAGCATAAGAATAAACATATATGGAAAGTGGTTGTGATTATCATCCGATTTCACATTTTTTCTCGCTGTCACGTCAGCTGTTTTATAGCATGTTATCATATAGCTTAAATGGTTTGGGGATATTTATACATAAAACATACTACGGCGCTGGAAAAAACCACGTTTAAAAACTTTTGATACCTTGTTTTATAGCTCTTCATTGGACCACATAATAGTGCTGAATCTTTATTTTCGGCTTACTTATGGCAATTATACGATTTCGATTAATGATGTTTTTGACGTGGCAGTGGTTCGATTGCAACCATCTACGAACTTGTTCTTACTTGTATCAAGTTTCATTACGTTACCTCACTGTTTACTAAAATTACAGATTTCACTGACAGGTGGACGGACGGATTTCAACCCTGCTTGTTATCTATATATGCTTGACTCTATATCAACCTCGATTACTCTTACGTGATATGTACACCGGTTACGTGAACAAAGCCATTATACTTTAAAGCAAAGTGTTGCAAGATAATAAAAGATTAAAAATCTACAATTAATACTCGTAGTCAGAGATCTTACTGGTATCGTTTGACTATCAGAAGGATCAATGAAAACCTTTTTGAAAGATCGTTTGGGGCTAAGAAAAGTGGCAGTACGATTGGTTCCAAAATCACTTATTTTACCGAATAACGGTATTGCATTAACGTATATGGGCACTAATTTCCGACTACCAGACATTAAACATGAATCGCTACGCGTATTACAGGATATTCCGGAATTAAACAACTGTTTTGGAAATTGCAAAAAATACGTTTGGTAGAAGTATATTGTGGCCAAGGGGTATTACTTTAAGAACGAATAGGTGTTGAAAAAAATTAGGAATTTTACAATTGTGAACAAAATCTTACTATTTTTTTCTCATAGTAGTGTATATAAGACAAATCTGGGAATAAGGATGTACACTACAGATTTAATTTGCTTCTGATTCTAGAACTTAAAACAATTTTACTTCTTTCTTTCTTTATTCTGACATTCGTTCTAACTGTTACCTTCAGTTTTGCGCAATCGTTCCAGTCAAGACGTCACTCACTTAGAAAATTTCAATCGCTTGATTTGAGTTATTAAAATTTATGCAACAGTTCTCGTACAGCTGCCACTCAAAACTGTATTGAAACATTCGTGTATTATTCCCAGCAAATAAAGTTTAGGGCCGTGCCAGCAAATTTCAGTATCAACAAAGTATAAATATTTCCATAATGGAGAAAGCAAAATTTATTATAGAGTTTCATATTATAGTAAGCAGCACCCCCGAGTTTAAGACATTGGCATTTTTAATATTTCAATGAAAGCAAAACTATAATATTTATGGTTTTTCTAAGTCCAAACTGAGGGCCTACTGTGAAATCAGGCAGGGCATCAAAATATTTCTATACAAGATAGGAGTAAACTCAATAATAATAATGCCTTCAATAGTAGGGGAGCCCGGAGTGCTAAATTTGCAGTTACTGGAGCGTCATGGAGACTAACTAGATTGTCAAGATAACGTTTTAAAAACAAGAAAGTGTAGGTGAAGTTTTCCATTTTAGTGGGGAGAAGAGCGGGTAATTTCAAAAATGTAAAAAAAAAAAGTCACATGAAAATACTCAAGCGCGTCAGTCATTTATGGTATATACGCGCATTGTATTTCTGATAGTCGATATATATTAATCTGACAATCAAGTCAGGGATGAAGGCCGTAATGACAGGTTAAAAAAAAAAAATAAGTTACTCGAGCGCGTCAGATTTTCTAAGCGAATGTTAATGAACCTCTAAAAAGTGTACCATTTAAATGTCTGCCAATTTCGACGTGGACAAAAGTCATTTATTGATTTTAAAACTTGCAAAAAAAAGCTGACCTTGAGATACTCGAGCGTGTCAGATTTTTATGCAGGGGGATGAACTTGATGTCAGAGTCTTCCCAAAAGATAATCTGACAATTACATAGAGGCATATCGTTAATCTGACGATTTAATAGTGGAAGAATTCTGTTTGGTTCTTGTTTTTGTTATAGGATGTACTAAAAACAGTGTATACATATACATATACAATGTATATGTATACAATATTATATGTATAATGTATATGTATACAATATTATATATATTGTATACATATACATATGTATATGTATAGAAAATTGAATAATTTATTAATATGAAAATAGATCTAAATATAAATAAAAAAAATTTAGAGTTTGTGGAATAAACTTTTTTTTCATACGTTTCTTCGCCACAGTAAACACATTTGACACTAACGTCACTCGTTTTTACAATGGATGTAAAACTGATCGCTGTAAACGAACGAAACAAACAAAAGTGTCAAGCGTTTACTAACAACAACCACGCTATGGTGATTAGTACGCTTGACCTTTTGTCGACGATTTTACCTGTATCGCCTCACGGAAATTGTCCGATTATATGATTTTCGTGATTCTGACAGAACTACCTTTAAAATAAAAAAAAAAATCTATCGCGCTCGAGTATTTCAAGGTGACTTTTTTTTGACAGATTTGTCACCCTGCTATTTCTCTGAGCCATCCTCAAACTGTCAGAATATTGAAATATGCACTCGTCTTCATGCATTTAACCATCACCTAATCTTACGCGCTCGAGTTTCCCGAAGGATCGATTTTTTTCTCTAATCTGACGTACTCGTCAAACTCAAAATTAAACTCAAATATTCTTTTATTTAACATTTTTTTCTCAGTCCCAATCTCTTACTCAGTTACTGATTTCTACTTATGAGAGTGTTAAGTGGAAGAGTACAAGTTATTCACTCGTGCTCTTACCAACTTATTAGCCCACATAAAAGTAGACTTCGAAATACACAGCTCACTTAATTTACGGCGAATTCGTGCAGTCGGTCTCTCATTAAATGTAATTCACTCTCTTCACATTAACCTTATTTCATTTACTTTGTTGAGTACATTTTATATAAACTTAACAGAGGCTTTGCAGAACCGGTATTTTTAAAATTTGTCTTGCTTTATTTAAACTCTTATATGCTTGCTTGATGGTAGATGCGATGGTCTTCAAAATTAGCTGTAATTTATCGAAACATTTCAGTTACAACAGTAGTATACCAGTATTAACGGAGCTAATACTATATCAATATTGGTATATAGCTGAAGCAATATATAGGACTTCCATAAAGAATTTGAACTATACATAAACAATTAGAATTTTTTGTTATCCGTTAGACTTAGGTGATTAAATTGCAAGAAACTTTTTATGGACACACATTTTATGGCCACCAAAGTTTGTTTGAAATTACAAGTTATCTTAAGGTTGATTTATAAAGATTTTTATTCCATTAAAATTCTCTTAAAAATTATTAATTTTGTCTAACAAAATTAGCAAAATAGCCTGTTGTGATACTTAATATGCAAATATTCCACGCTGAATGTCAAGTTTCTTAAGTATACGATGATGGTTTTTATGAACTTAGTCAGATGGTAGTATCTCACAATTCGCATTTGTTCGATTTGGAAAACTCTGCACTTGTTGAACATGATTCATATTGCGCAGAGAAAAGAAGTAATTGTAACTCTTCAACAAATGCGGTTTAAGTTGAGGTTCAGTTATGTTACAAACATCTTCATATTCATACAATTAACCTATAGTATTTAAGACCATTTTGAAAATACTACTCATGCATTTATTTACCGCTAGTAATTTTTCGCCTTATACAACACCAATTTAAGCTTATATTTAGTCTGTTAAAAATTTCTACAAACTCTCTTCTTGTTTATACTGTTAAATTTTGGCATATCTCGAAACCACTTGCTATATGTACTTGTATTAATTTATGCTTGTAACCTTACTCTCAAACAAAATCGGTTCAGTTTTATCCTAACTAATATGAAACATCTCTGCAACCTCTCTCAATGCTCATGCTGTTAAGACTCAAAATTTTAATTCTTACGAATTTACTCTCCATAATTGTTTTATAGCTGGCACTACTTTTATACAAAATCGGCCTAAGTTAAACTCACTTCTGGTAAAAATCTCTACACACTCTCTCCATGCTTAAAAATATTCGAACTTGTTTCGAAATTACTTCTTACATATTTCTTCTGTCAAAAACCTCTCTGTTTACATTTTTCGAAATTTCTCTCTATATTTATTTATATATTGCAAATAAACTATACACTTGTACAAAATCTGAATAACTCGCTTCCGTTCAAAATCTCCACAAACTCTCCTCACAGTCTTAATGTAAAAATTCAAAATTCTAGCATATTCCGAAATTATTCCTATGTATCTATATATTGAAGGCAACTCTTACTCTTGAAATGAACCGGTTCTAGTTTAACTCACTTTTGTTAAACATTTTTACAAACTTTCTTCACACTTACATATATTGTTAAAATTAAAGATGTTAATATCTTTCGAAATTTTGTTTCTATATATTTATATATTGCAAATAATTGTTGATCTTATATGAAATCGGTTTAAGTTTAATACACATATGTTACAATCTCAAACCCACTCTCCGCAACTCTTGATAAGATAAAATTAATACAGAATTGGTTCAAGTCTAACTCACTTATGTTAAAAATCTCTACAAGTTCTAATATTCCGAAATTGATCCTATATTTTTATATATTGAAAGTACTCTTACACACAATCTGTTCAAGGTAAACTTATTTCTATCAAAGCTTTACAAAATCTCTGCACACTCATGCCGTTAAAATTAAGAACGGTAGCACTTTTCGAAATTACTCCTATATACATATATTTATATCCGACAAATTTCATTCGCCGTTGGTTAGCTGCCGACACAGACTTGGCCCGTACACATTTAACTACACAGTTGTAAATACAATTCAGACTTAGTACGCTCAAATTGATGCTTCGGTTACGACTTTCGCGTTTTCGTTAAGCAGCGCTGTCTTCCAAAGCGTGGTAACCAACGAATTTGGCTTGGCCGATAGGACGACTTCGCCAATGCAATTTGGTCGTATCATCAGTCGGTGTTGTTTGCAATTTATTTTAGTTTTACTTTGGACTTTGGCGTTAATGGTTTTATAATGGTGCTGAATTTTTTACCGAACGCGCGCTCAACTTTATGTTAGTATACCATATGTACATATGTAAGATGGTTATTGAGAATACTCGTATATATAAGCATAAAGCCAGTGGAATTGCCGCAGATCAAAGTTGAAGGTGGAAATAAGGTTGTGGAGGAATTTATAGCTGTATTCGATATTACCGCACGAATACGCTGTACTGTTGTGTTTGTTATTGTTATGCTATGTGAAGAAAAAAAGTAATATAATACTATATATATAATAATATAATATAATATTATACTCTCGCAACAAAGTTGCTAAAGAGAGTATTATAGTTTTGTTCACATAACGGTTGTTTGTAAGTCCTAAAACTAAAAGAGTCAGATATAGGGTTATATATACCAAAGTGATCAGGGTGACGAGTAGAATTGAAATCCGGATGTCTGTCTGTCCGTCCGTCCGTCTGTCCGTGCAAGCTGTAACTTGAGTAAAAATTGAGATATCATGATGAAACTTAGTACACGTATTTCTTGGCTCCATAAGAAGGTTAAGTTCGGAGATGGGCAAAATCGGCCCGCTGCCACGCCCACAAAATGGCGGAAACCGAAAACCTATAAAGTGTCATAACTAAGCCATAAATAAAGATATTAAAGTGAAATTTGCAAAAAGGATCGCATTAGGGAGGGGCATATTTGGACGTAATTTTTTTGGAAAAGTGGGCGTGGCCCCGCCCCCTACTAAGTTTTTTGTATATATCTCGGAACCTACTATAGCTATGTCAACCAAACTCTACAGAGTCATTTCCTTCAGGTATTTCCATATACAGTTCAAAAATGGAAGAAATTGCATAATAACCACGCCCACCTCCCATATAAAGGTTATGTTGAAAATCACTAAAAGTGCGTTAACCGACTAACAAAAAACGCTAGAAACACTAAATTTTACGGAAGAAATAGCAGAAGGAAGTTGCACCCAGATTTTTCTTAAAAATTGAAAATGGGCGTGGCGTCGCCCACTTATGGACCAAAAACCATATCTCAGGAACTACTCGACCGATTTCAATAAAATTCGGTATATAATATTTTCTTAACACCCTGATAACATGTACGAAATATGAGTGAAATCGGTTCGCAACCACGCCTTTTTCCAATATAACACTATTTTGGATTCCATCTGATGCCTTCTCTGTATAACATATACATTAGGAACCAATGATGATAGGTAAATGACGGATAATGAACTCTCGATTATCACTTTATCATGCGAGAGTATAAAATGTTCGGTTACACCCGAACTTAGCCCTTCCTTACTTGTTTTCAATTATTTTTGTACAAAATGTGGAAAGTTAAAAAATAAAATTAAAATCTGCAAAGGAATCGAAAAATATTTTAAGGTAATACGAAAATGAATGAAAATATGCAAAGTTAAAATAGTTTAATATAATAGTATTACGTTAATCAGTAACTAAAAATTCAAATAAATTATATAAAAAGAAATTAAATAATATACATTGAATAAAATTAAAAAAAATAAAATAAAATAAAATAAAACAAAACAAAATAAAATAATAATATAAAATAGAATAGAAAAAGTTTAACATTTATAATCGAAACGTAATACAATTATAATAAAATGAGTTATTTAAAAAATAAAAATTAAAAGAAAATAAATGAAATAAAATAAAAATAAATAATATAAAATAAAGTAAAACGAAATTAATAACAAATTACAATATATGTATATATGTACAATATATAACCGAACAAAATGATAACTTGTTTTTTAAAAAGGTGAAGAATTGGGTATATTTTATGTTTCCTTTAAACTTTATTATTATAAACAAGTAAGGAAGGGCTAAGTTCGGGTGTCACCGAACACTTTATACTCTCGCATGATAAAGTGATAATCGAAATTTCATTATCCGTCATTTACATACATATGTTTTTATTTTGCTGTAAAATTAATTAGAATTAAATTCTGAGAGATTTACCGATATTTTCGGTGAGAAATTAGGTTAGGTTAGGTTAGGCACTGAGTTCTTCGTGTTCGATATCAGGGACCTTGAAGTTGTGAAGTTATAGTCCGATCACGACAATTTTTCCTCGAGGGATACCTCAGATCAAATACCGTATTTGTGTAAAGTTTTATTCCGCTATCATCATTGGTTCCTAATGTATATATTATACAGAGAAGACATCAGATGGAATTCAAAAAAGCGTTATATTGGAAGAAGGCGTGGTTGTAAACCGATTTCACCCATATTTCGTACATGTCATCAGGGTGCTAAGAAAATATCATATACCGAACTTCATTTAAATCGGTGAAGTAGTTCCTGAGATATGGTTTTTGGTCCATAAGTGGGCGACGCCACGCCCATTTTCAATTTTTAAAAAAAGGCTGGGTGCAGCTTCCTTCTGCCATTTCTTCCGTAAAATTTTGTGTTTCTGACGTTTTTTGTTAGTCGGTTAACGCACTTTTAGTGATTTTCAACATAACCTTTGTATGGGAGGTGGGCGTGGTTATTATCCGATTTCTTCCATTTTTGAACTGTATGTGGAAATACCTGAAGGAAATGACCCTGTAGAGTTTGGTTGACATAGCTATAGTAGTTTCCGAGATATGTACAAAAAACTTAGTAGGGAGCGGGGCCACGCCCACTTTTTCAAAAAAGTTACGTCCAAATATGCCCCTCCTTAATGCGATTCTTTGTGCCAAATTTCACTTTAATATCTTTATTTATGGCTTAGTTATGACACTTTATAGGTTTTCGGTTTCCGCCATTTTGTGGACGTGGCAGTGGGCCGATTTTGCCCATCTTCGAACTTAACCTTCTTATAGAGCCAAGAAATACGTGTACCAAGTTTTATCATGATATCTCAATTTTTACTCTAGTTACAGCACGGACGGACGGACGGACTTACGGACAGACAGACGGAAGGACAGACAGAGGGATGGACGGACAGACGGACGGACAGACAGACATCCGGATTTCAACTCTACTCGTCACCCTGATCACTTTGGTATATATAACCCTATATCTGACTCTTTTAGTTTTAGGACTTACAAACAACCGTTATGTGAACAAAACTATAATACTCTCTTTAGCAAATTTGTTGCGAGAGTATAAAAAATAAAATGACTTTGCACATAATTTTAAAATTCTTAATTTATTCTTAAAAATTTAAATATTCAATAGGCCTCTTACGAAGTAGTAGACAAAATTTTACTACCTACCGCATGAAGCCAATGGAGGGCGAGATTATCACCTGTATATTATCAATATGCGCACAACTATTCAAGATTCTTCTTCTTCTTCTTAATTGGCGTAGACACCGCTTACGCGATTATAGCCGAGTTAACAACAGCGCACCAGTCGTTTCTTCTTTTCGCTACGTGACCCCAATTGGAGATTCCAAGTGAAGCCATGTCCATCTCCACCTGCTATTTCCAATGGAGTGGAGGTCTTCCTCTTTCTCTGAATGCTTCCCCCAGCGGGTACTGTGTCGAACATTAGCTGTCAGATTTGATGTGTTTCCATCCATTCTCCTTTCAACGGAGTGGAGGTCTTCCTCTTCCTCTGCTTCCCCTGGCGGGTACTGCGTCAAATACTTTCAGAGCTGAAGTGTTTTCGTCCATTCAAACAACATGTCCTGGCCAGCGTAGCCGCTGTCTTTTAATTCGCTGAACTATTTCTATGTCGTCGTATATCTCGTACAGCTCATCGTTTTATCAAATGCGATATTCGCCGTGGCCAACGCGCAAAGGATCATAAATCTTTCGCAGAACTTTTCTCTCGAAAACTCGCAACGTCGACTCATCCGTTGTTGACATCGTCCAAGCCTCTGCACCATATAGCAGGACGGGAATTGTGAGTGACTTATAGAGTTTGGTGTTTGTTCGTCGAGAGAGGACTTTGCTTCTCAATTGCCTACTCAGTCCGAAGTAGCACCTGTTGGCAAGAGTTATCCTGCGTTGGATTTCCAGGCAGACATTGTTGGTGGTGTTTACGCTGGTTCCAAGAAAGACGAAATTATCTACAACTTCAAAGTTATGACTGTCAACAGTGACGTGAGTGCCAAGTCGCGAGTGCGACGACTGTCTGTTTGATGACAGGAGATATTTCGTCTTGCCCTCGT
This sequence comes from Bactrocera dorsalis, assembly GCF_023373825.1. NCBI lineage: Eukaryota > Metazoa > Arthropoda > Insecta > Diptera > Tephritidae > Bactrocera > Bactrocera dorsalis. Next base: position 38,020,911 of record NC_064303.1, on the reverse strand, counting down.
TCACTGCCAGACCCATTTGCGTTGCTTCCTTGTTCAGTCTGGAGAAAGCAGATCTAACGGCGCGGGTGCCTCCTTTTCGTGCTGTCGAAAGCAGCTTTGAAATCGACAAAGAGGTGGTGTGTGTCGATTCTCCTTTCACGGGTTTTTTCCAAGATTTGGTGCATGGTGAATATCTGGTCGGTTGTTGATTTGCCAGGTCTAAAGCCACACTGATAAGGTCCAATCAGTTTCTTGACGGTGGGCTTTAATCTTTCACACAATACGCTCGATAGAATGTTGAAGAGGCTAATCCCACGGTAGTTGGAGCAGATTGTGGGGTCTCCTTTTTGATGGATTGGGCAGAGCACACTTAGATTCCAATGGATAATGGAACGTCTGCTCCATCGTCATCGATTGAGGAATCGGATTCGCCTTCTCCTGGTGTTATGCGTTCACTGCCATTCAGCAGGCTGGAGAAGTGTTCCCTCCATAATCTAAGTATGCTCTGGGCATCGGTGGCTAGATCACCTTTGGGGGTTCTACAGGAGTATGCTCCGGTATTGAAACCTTCTGTAAGCCGTCGCATTTTTTTGTAGAATTTTCGAGCGTTACCCCTGTCGGCCAGCTTATCAAGCTCTTGGTACTCACGCATTTCGGCCTCTTTCTTCTTCTGTCTGCAAATGCGTCTCGCTTCCCTCTTCAACTCTCGGTATCTATCCCATCCCGCACGTGTTGTGGTCGATCGTAACGTTGCGAGGTAGGCAGCCTGTTTTCTCTCCGCTGCGATACGGCACTCCTCGTCGTACCAGCTGTTCTTTTGCACTTTCCGAAAACCAATGGTTTCGGTTGCAGTTGTACGTAAGAAGTTTGAAACGGCGTCCCACAGTTCCCTTATACCGAGTTGTTGACGAGTGCTCTCAGAGAGCAGGAGTGCAAGCTGAGTAGAGAATCGTTCGGCTGTCTGTTGTGATTGCAGATTCTCAACGTCGAACCTTCCTTGTGTTTGTTGACGTGCGTTTTTTGCTGCACAGAGGCCGGTGCGAATCTTAGCTGCAACAAGATAGTTGTCCGAGTCGATGTTGAGACCTCGGAGAGCACGCACATCTAAAACACTGGAGACGTGTCTTCCGTCTATCACAATCTGGTTGGTGGTTTTTCGATCCGGAGACAACCAGGTAGCTTGATGTATCTTCTTATGCTGGAAACTATGTAGTACTACAGATAACCATATTTCGGGCCCCGGCGAAGTCGATCAGCCTCAACCCATTTGGGGATGTTTCCTCGTGGAGGCTGAATTTACCTACCGTAGAGCCAAAGATACCTTCTTTGTCCACCCTGGCATTGAAGTCGCCAAGCACGATTTTGACATCGTGGCGGGGGCATCTCTCGTAAGTGCGCTCCAAGCACTCATAAAAGGCATCTTTGGTCACATCGTCCTTCTCTTCCGTCTGGGCGTGGGCGCAAATCAGCGATATGTTGAAGAACCTCGCTTTGATGCGGATCGTACCTTTGATTGCAGCAGTATTAATTAAAAAATTGTAGTATAAAATATATTGTAAAAATAAAAATAAAATATATCGTATAAAATATATTGTAAAAATTTAGTGAACTAACTTCAAAGGAAATTGTGTTGTGAACTCAGAGATACGTATTAGATGTACGTAACTCCGAGCTAATTATGTCGTGTAATCTAAGGCATCTAAGTTCTGGTACTTGCTGTTAATTAAGTCTAATTAATTTAATTACTGTTGGATAATTTCTAATAATAAGTTGGTGCATTGGCAGATAATGTTTAAGTCCAGCTAGTTTAATATTACGGTGTTTTAACTACTTTCCGGGGTACAAAAAGCGCAGTGTTCATCCCTACAAGGTGTGCATAAACAAAACCCAGTGATGTAGTCCCTGTACTATCTGGCTCGCAGCAATTTTGTTGTTTTGTCTACCGTTCCTATTCATTATCAGAAAAAGCCTTGAGCGTTAGAAAAGCAGTGCTCTCTTTAATATGCTTTGGAAGGTTAGTGTTTGGATAACGCTCACATTAGTTCGTTAAGCGCACTTCCTCTGTAAACTTACGTACTTATTTCGAAGTTATTGTCTGCAAGAAGTGGTTTTTAGTGTTTCGTTTTTGTTCTGGTTTCCTTGTGTTTGCGTATGTGCTTGACTACATACTACAAAGTGCTAGGACTTCACTATCTATTGTCTACTATCCTGTGAACGTTGCTCTTAAGTATTGCCGAAATATATAGCCATTCATAAATAAACAATAAAACGAAAAGTGCGCAAAAATCTATTTTGTGGAACAGCGACATGGCTGTGTTTAAGAAATTACTAATTAACTCTCTGATAAGCGGAGACGTTCTTTGCTCAACTATGCGTGCCGGTCGGTTGTCAACCCGTGACATGATATCCGCTCAAGTTTCAGTTGTACTTGCTTTCTAAAACATCTAATGAACTTTGTCTCACAAACTTGTTGCACTTGTTCTTACCTGGAACGCTTCAGTGCTCCTAATCGTGTTAACTAAAAATTAAATTGATATTGAGTCATCCAGAGAGGTCATGCTTTTCTCCACTGTTAGGGTTTTACCTGTAGAAAGTCCAAAGCAAAGACAGGAATAACTTATAACATATTTGCTTGCAATACTAAAAAGTCAAAAAGTTTCGTTGAGATTTTGCAGTTAGCTTCCGTCAAATAGCTAAATGCATAAATTTTCGCGTTGAAAATTATTTTTTAAGCTGAAGTGTGTTTTTTTGGAATAAAATGTGTTTTCATTTTGACATATATAATTCGCCAATGGATACATACATATGTGAGTTTTAGCAAATATTTCCAGATTAATACTTTCTTTCATATCAAAAAAAAAAGGAAATGTTATAAAGTTATAATACCCTTCACGAATTCAAAAGAGTTTTTAAAGGACATGAACTTCTTCGATCAGTTTTTATAACAGCTATATGTAATTTACAGGGGAAAGAGGTTAAAAAGCGTTAAGTTCGGGTGGAACCGAATAGTTTATACTCCTGCAACTTGCAGGAATCAAAGCCAGGGAAATACCCTACGATGTAAAACGTCAGCCAGAGGATTGGAATCTAAACAATTTTATATATACATACACCATACAGGTACATAGCTTATACACTGACCTGCATACATATTTGGCAAAAGATTTGTCAGAAAATCATTATACATAGTCATTATTCAAAATCAGCCGGATGTTCGAAAATCCTGGTAATGGTTATATGGGGTAGGGTGTCCGTTATTTACCAAGTTGGCTATTTCCACTTGGGTATCGTCAAAATCGTTTCTTTTTGACCTAAAAACAAATTTGGAAACAAAGAAAAATTTTTTCAATGCCGTTTAACCCTGCCTAAATAAGGATACTTTTCCCATTTAATTAACATGGGATTTTTGAACTATTTAGCAAATAGTTCCTATTTCGTTCATTATACTCTTTAACTTACCAACAATGCTCAATTCTGCTTCTATTATGATTATGCTTCTATTATTCTAATTATTTTGCTTAAACTACTTACGAATTAATCCTCTTTAGTTTTATACCATTAAGTATTTATAAGAAATAAATAAACTAATAAATATACAATTACCTTCTCACCTCAAAAGTTGAAAGCTTAAGTTAAACCTTATCAAAACATATTGAATTTCAACCACAAATCTAACGGGTGATTTTTTTGAGGTTAGGATTTTCATGCATTAGTATTTGACAGATCACGTGGGATTTCAGACATGGTGTCAAAGAGAAAGATGCTCAGTATGCTTTGACATTTCATCATGAATAGACTTACTAACGAGCAACGCTTGCAAATCATTGAATTTTATTACCAAAATCAGTGTTCGGTTCGAAATGTGTTGTTATCGACAAATTTTGTTCAGCGATGAGGCTCATTTCTGGTTGAATGGCTACGTAAATAAGCAAAATTGCCGCATTTGGGGTGAAGAGCAACCAGAAGCCGTTCAAGAACTGCCCATGCATCCCGAAAAATGCACTGTTTGGTGTGGTTTGTACGCTGGTGGAATCATTGGACCGTATTTTTCAAAGATGCTGTTGGACGCAACGTTACGGTGAATGGCGATCGCTATCGTTCGATGCTAACAAACTTTTTGTTGCCAAAAATGGAAGAACTGAACTTGGTTGACATGTGGTTTCAACAAGATGGCGCTACATGCCACACAGCTCGCGATTCTATGGCCATTTTGAGGGAAAACTTCGGACAACAATTCATCTCAAGAAATGGACCCGTAAGTTGGCCACCAAGATCATGGGATTTAACGCCTTTAGACTATTTTTTGTGGGGCTACGTCAAGTCTAAAGTCTACAGAAATAAGCCAGCAACTATTCCAGCTTTGGAAGACAACATTTCCGAAGAAATTCGGGCTATTCCGGCCGAAATGCTCGAAAAAGTTGCCCAAAATTGGACTTTCCGAATGGACCACCTAAGACGCAGCCGCGGTCAACATTTAAATGAAATTATCTTCAAAAAGTAAATGTCATGAACCAATCTAACGTTTCAAATAAAGAACCGATGAGATTTTGCAAATTTTATGCGTTTTTTTTTAAAAAAAAGTTATCAAGCTCTTAAAAAATCACCCTTTATAAGACAAGCTCTTCTACTTATACCAAGCATTCACGCTAGTTGCTCATACGCAGTGTCTTACACACTATAGACTCGTCAAACGAGCAGTAATCCCGCTTATTGACTTGAGCTAATATGTATAACATTTTTTGCGCCAATATCTAAAGGGATCATAATAGAAGCAGAATTGAGCATTGTTGGTAAGTTAAAGAGTATAATGTACGAAATAAGAATTATTTGCTAAATAGTGCAAAAATCCCATGTTAATTAAATGGGAAAAGTATCCTTATTTAGGCAGGGTTAAACGGCATTGAAAAAATGTTTCTTTGTTTCCAAAATTGTTTTTAGGTCAAAAAGAAACGATTTTGACGATACCCAAGTGGAAATAGCCAACTTGGTAAATAACGGACACCCTACCCCATATAACCATTACCAGGTTTTTCGAACATCCGGCTGATTTTGAATAATGACTATGTATAATGATTTTCTGACAAATCTTTTGCCAAATATGTATGCAGGTCAGTGTATAAGCTATGTACCTGTATGGTGTATGTATATATAAAATTGTTTAGATTCCAATCCTCTGGCTGACGTTTTACATCGTAGGGTATTTCCCTGGCTTTGATTCCTGCAAGTTGCAGGAGTATAAACTATTCGGTTCCACCCGAACTTAACGCTTTTTAACCTCTTTCCCCTGTAAATTTCCAAAAATGTTGTTACGTTATTTATCTTTGAACCAATTAAAGAACTTTTGCCACTCTGATTGAGATATTTCCAAAACATGCGTTCAGAATATATCATCGAAAAACGTTGACCTATTAGTTTATCTCTAACGTAAGGAAATTGAAAGAAGTCATTCGGTACGAAATCAGCACTATACAGAGGTTGACTCACCAAATCTTTTTTTTTTTTGAGTGCCCAAAAATGTGGTTATTTCAGTAGATATGTGAGAGCTCGCATTGTCTTGGTGAAGAGTGATGCATGCTCGGCAGTTAGTTTTCCTAATTTCTTGAAAGACAACTGGAAAACAGGTGGTTGGGTTTCACTTCTCGTTGTTCTAGTGATATGGTTGCGATTTACACAGATGTTCCAAAAAAGCTGGCACCATTTGCTTTGAAGTGCTTCCTACGTAAATAACTTTTGTTGTATTCGGCTCAGATTGAAACACCCGTTTCATCATCTCTCACAATTTTACAGACGTATTTCAAATTATCGTTTTGGTATTATTTTAACATTCTCCCATTTAATCAACACAAGACTGTTTTTGAGCGTTCGACAAATTGTATGAACTACAACGTGATCACATATTTTTAACAGTCACATGTTCATTCAATATTGAATGTTTGCTAGTGACATCAATACCTATAGTATATATATACACGCTAGATCACACGACGACCTGAATAGTTTGTACACAGCATCAATAGCTTCTAGAATAAAAACTGATTCTTCATCAAACTCGATTTGGTGTAATCTGCCACTCGATCTACAAGTATTTTACCATACCATCGATAATTACTGGCCTTTGACGGACCTTTATCGCCAATGATTTAAGTTCATCGGTGCACCGTAGCTGTGTTAATTCCCCTCCAACGTTCTAAAAAATAATCGTTCGAAACACCATTTTTATACTCCCGAAATAAGTCCAGTTTTAATTCATTGCATTGTGTATTTGATTGCAGTTCTATTCGACCATTCCCAATATTTAGCAATTTTATTATTTTTCAGGAAGGATCAGTTTGAAATTGTACGCATATACATATGTATTCATCGTTCCCGTTTAAATAAGTATTGCATTGCTCTGTGCAATGCTTCGAAAAGATTTCTGTAAATCTCAAATTTTTTATCAACACTTCAGTTATGCCGCTTTTTTTTATGCCAGACCTTTTGCAATTTTAAATTGCCAAGATACCCCCTCCAATAGTTAGCAGGTATGAAAAAAATGTTATAGCTACCCATAGATGTATTGAATCACCCAATCGTTTTCTTTAATGCACGTTTACGCCAATTTAAGGTTTGAATATTGGATACTGCGATGGTGGCGCCATCTATCGGTCAAACATTCCAAAATTAATAATTGATTAGAAATGAAAAAATAATTTTAAAAACATTTTCCAGTAGATCAAATTGTCAATCTAAACCATTCTCGGATCTCCTTGAACATATATACAAAATTTCATCAAAATCGGTCCATCCGGTTAGGAGCAGTTCAAATGCAAACACACGGTCAGAAGATTTATAAATATAAAGATATATAATATACATAAATGATATCAATGTCATCGGCATACGACAGCAGCTGTACACTCTTATAAAAGATTGTACCTGCTCGATTAAGTTCTGCAGCTCAAACTACATATTTTCTCCAGCAGCAGATTGTAGAAGTCGCGCGATAGGGACTCGCCTTGTCTGAAACCTCGTTTGGTATCGAACGGCTCGGAGAGGTCCTTCCCAATCCTGACGGAGCTTTTGATGCTGCTCAACGTCGGTTTACACAGCCGTATTAGTTTTGCGGAAATACCAAATTCAGACATCGCGGCATAGAGGCAGCTCCTTTTCGTGCTGTCGAAAGCAGCTTTGAAATCGACGAAGAGGTGGTGTGTGTCGATTCTCCTTTCTCGGGTTTTTTCCAAGATTTGGCGCATGGTGAATATCTGGTCGGTTGTTGATTTGGCAGGTCTAAAGTCACACTGATAAGGTCCAATCAGTTTGTTGGCGGTGGGCTTTAATCTTTTACACAATACGCCAGATAGAACCTTATACGCGATGTTAAGGAGGCTTAACCCACGGTAGTTGGCGTATATTGTGGGGAATCCCGTTTTATGAATTGGGCATAGCACACTTAAATTCCAATCGTTGGGCATGCTTTCGTCCGACCAGACTTCACAAAGAAGCTGATGCATGCTCCTTATCAGCTCTTCTCCGCTGAGTTTGAATAGCTCGGCCGTCAATCCATCGACCCCCGCCGTTTTGTTCTTCTTCAGGCGGGTAATTGTTATTCGAACTGTACGTAAGGCTTTTGAAATGCCGTCTCACAGTTCCCTTATACCGAGTTGTTGACAAGTGCTCTCAGAGAGCAGGAGTGGAAGCCGAGTTGAAAATCGTTCGGCTATCTGTGATTACAGCTTCTCGACGTCCAACCTTTCTTGTGTTTCTTGACGTACGTTTTTTGCCGCGCAGAGGCGGGTGCGAATTTTGGCTGCAACAAGATAATGGTCCGAGTCAATGTTAGGACCTTGGAGCGTACGCACGTCTAGAACACTGGAGACGTGTCTTCCCTCTATCACAACAAGATCGATCTGGTTGGGGGCTTTTCGATCCGGAAACAGTCAGGTAGCTTGATGTATTTTCTTGTGCTGGAATCTAACACCACAGATAACCAAATTTGGGCCCCCGGCGAAGTCGATCAGCCTCAATTCAGTTGGGAATGTTTCGTCGTGGAGGCTGAATTTACCGACCGTAGTGCCTTCTTTGCCCACTCAGGAGTTAAAGTCGCCAATCACGTTTTTGACATCTTGGCGGGACGTGGGCGCAAATCAGCGATATGTTGAAGAACCTCGCTTTGATGTGGATGATAGTACTCGGCGACGGAGTCTCTCTCCCACCACGAATCCCACACCAAACTTGCGCTCCTTTATGTGGCCACTGTAGTAAATGCCACAAGGACCTACTCGTCTCTGTCCTTGTCCCGTCCATCGCATTTCTTGGAGGGCGGTGATGTCAGCCTTTATTTTCACGACGACATCAACCAGCTGGGCAGCGGCACCTTGCCAATTAAGGGTGCCAGGTGCATGCCCTCAATTCGAAGTCCTTAATTCGTTTGCCATGGTCGTCGCCATCAAAAGGGGGTCACTCATATGAGGCTTGTTGTTCCTTTTCATTGGTTATTTTTTTTACGTGGCGGGTCCCAAACCCAGCGCACAACCTTTTGTAAGGAATATTTCGCCTTCTCACTTTAACTCACCTTCAAACGGATGTTCTTAGGCTACCTAGATGATACTTGGTCAAAGACCGGAAGTTGTGAGCTGCTTGAGTCATATGTGAAATAATCGTTTCTGGCCACTCCCAAGTGAATGGGGATCAGAGAACTTTCCTCACTTGCGTGAACTTCTACACATGACTCCATCTTCTCGTCAGATTCACTTACTAATACTACATTTCGATTTGTATAGAATTTGGAAATCATTTTAATTAATATCCTCATTGTGAGTTCTTTTTCATTTCAAAGGGGTATACATATGTGAAGGTTCGGTCGAGAATTTCTTGACGATATTTCGGAGGTTAGATAAACTTATGTTTATGATGAACTTAGTCATAAGCACAAGCTGAATCAAATAGCAGACAATGAAGTGAAGGGATTTGGTGTCGATGATTAAAAATGGGCCTCTGAAAGGCGCAGTGCGTTCTCAGATATCGCTCTGCCTAGATATATATCGTAATCAGTATAAAGCATGAATTTTGTTCTATATTAATAATACAAAATTTTACTAATTTTCCTATTGATATTTAAGTGCATACTATTATATCCTTATACTAGCTAACCCCGCAGGCATTAAAATTATATGTTTTGAAATGAAAAGAAATTTGAATTTATATTGTGTTGAAAATCATTATTTTGCGATTTTTCTACATTTTTTTCAATGTAACGCATTCTGCCCCCCTGTATTCGATAGTTGCGTCACAATCAGTCGAGTTTCATTACACAGTGCGTGAAGAATGTGAAACATAATAATTACAGATCTAACTTTGAGACGCAAATAATGCTGCGACATACCAAGCCTCTCTAAAGAATTTAGAAACTCCACTGGATAATTCACGGCTCCGTCTTCATTGTCAAAGCGATCGGAATTTACCCATTTCCAATTCTTAGCGAGTACAACGTAAAATATCTCCGGCAATGTCATTTTTTCTTTATATCCCGTAACTAACGCGGATTTGGAGGCTCATGACGAAAAATGTACCAACTTCATTGGCATGCGAAGTAGCTATCACATGGTCCATCGTTTGATCCTAGTGATTATCATGTTTCAGCAATTTCAATTGCTGGCATACTTCTCAAAAGTTTCACACACCGTACTAGTCGTAATACGAAATTACTAAAAAAAATTTAACCGCGTAAATTAATGAATAGCAACCAAATGTAGAAGCAATCGTCTTTTTTCGAGTGGATTGTGTAAATTCGTCCTAATGCATTAGTTGAGAACACACCTAGATGTCCATATTCGTGCTAGGCCTTACTTTCTGCGTTACCATTTCTTCGACGATGCATTCCATGTATAATATCAAGGCATTCTCGAATAGAGCAATGTTCTCACAAACGAATCACTGACGCAAGTTGAGAAATGTCAATTACTGCATTGTTTAAATACATAAAAACCGATGTGGGATTGTGGTGCCCGCAAGGATCATGAACCATATTGGTTTTCATCTCTTCGTATAATTCTGGATTTATCTCTGTATCGTGAATTTCCGCAGAAATGATTTCATCAATTTTATCTGGTGTAATCACCATCCAACATCCAAAGAAGAATATGTGCGTACGGCAAACGTTTTTTTTTTTAAGGTACGCCATCGCATCTTGGGACTACTCGTTCATGTGCCTTGGTGTGCCTTACGTTGAAGGCAAAAAGAACGCCGACCAATATTAGCGCGACCTCTTCGTGGTATCGTAATTAATTTCAATCTGCAATTGATCACTTTGTATGAAAAACACATAAATTTTTCACTTAATAATTTTCAATAATTTTTCTTTTAAATAGCCGGCGACCGAAATTGAACGATTCAATTAATTTACAAATCAAAATATTGAAAAACAAAAGAAAAAAATTGTATGGAAAAAAGTCACTTTTTGTAAATTTCCAATTTTTCGACTTTTCCTTTTAAAAATTATAAGGTTTTTTTTTCTAAACCTTTCCAGACCCACAGCGATTTCATCAAGATTGGTTCAGCCGTTCTCGAGCCTTAGCGTTATTAAGAAACAAACATTCATTTTGATATACATATGTATGTATGCATGTATGTACAAGAAAACATTTGTATGGGAAAATGAAAAGGGCTGTTTTTAGGGGTTTTTGGCAATTATTCGAATTTTTCTCGCCGTGAAAACCATCTTTGAACTGCAACGAATATTTAAAAAAGGAATTGGCCAAATTGGTCCAGACTTTGTTGAGTTGTGCGTTTAGCAACCAATTTTGCGATTCATTTTTATATATTGAAGATTGTTAACACAATAATATTTGGTACACTTTGGTTTTATTTTTAAATTATATTAGTTCATTGCAACAGACAGGAAGGAAATAGCAACCAAAATTGTTGCAGTTTCTATGACCGAAATGTTTAACGCACAGAGCGGAAGCAAACACATTTAATTAACGCTAAGTGGCAGCGTTTAGTTCGAGAGGCAGACATACTATGTACACAGGTATAAGTGCACCCACACATACATATAAGCAAATATAGTAGAAGTTTAAATAGTAAAATACTAATTTGCATAGCATTGTATGCGCTCAAATTCAAACCGCTACCGCTAATAGATACCGCAATGAAATGCGCTTTGATAATTCCAAATGCGTGAATGGTTTTGTATTCATAAAAGCACTATAGCAACGGTGCGTATATGCATCAAATCTGGTTGAAAATTGAGAGCGTGTAGAAGATGGTCAGCGGTGCGTATGAGTGACATTTTCGATGAAATTGGCTAAGCATTAGAGCATTTACTCTAATTTGTCCTTAATTATGTATTTAGAAGCAAATTGTTACTTTAGCTATATGTATTTGTATTAGGGTGTGTCATTCTGAGGCAACCTTTTTTTTCAAATGAAAAACAAGCTCAAAACTTTCGAAAATGTGTAAAAAAAGGTCACTCAAAAGATGAGCTCTTAGTATTAATATTAAGAGGTGGCTATTTCAAATTTTCTGTTTTCCATATAAATTACATGGAAAAAAAATCATTCTTTTTGTGGTGGTTATTGTGCGGAGGTTTTAATGTGCACGCGACGGCGGCCAGTAGGGATGGTAAAATCGATTCCGGTTCTACTCGAGAATCGAGTTTTCTCGTAAAATAATAAGTTTATTGCAGCGGGAGGAGATTACATTGAAGGAGATGAAATGAAAAAAATTCACATTTCAATATCTAATGAATTAAATTCATTTTTAGCATATGCAAAGCTAATTTTCAAAAGGCCAACCTAATAAACTGTGTAATCTTTAGGGTGATAATATGACAAATTACCTAAGTAGTTTCTGGTGCCATCATTTATCATTAACGCCGCACCCAGGCAACCTAAAAGTCACACAAGCCAAGCAATAAACATTCAGTCAAATCAAAGGTTTCACAAATAGTGGAGTTAATGAATTTAGCACAATATCGTACCATACCTTTAAATTTTATGAGTGGATTTTTAGAAAACAAAGTAGCGGATAAAGCGAACAACAGTTCGTGAAAGGAAATGCCAAAGAACTGCGTGACACATCGCATTCCACACTACAATGTGATTTATTTGTTGTGGAAATGCTCTGAAATGAACTATATTTATGGTATATTTACATATCTACTGACAGCAATCAACCGCATTAATTGTAGTATGACAGTTTTGTTCTCCTAGCAAAATAATTATTGAGTTATCTATCACATTAAGTGTCTGAAATTGGGAAGAGAAATGTGGTCTTGATTTCCCTATTTTTATTTTTTGTATTTATGTATATGCCCTTCAAAGTTCGAAGGAATATTTTGAATAATTTCTAGTTCCACTGATTTTCATATTTGAAAGTCAAGTATATTGAGCGAATATGTTTGAATTTGAAATTTATGACCTTAAAAAAGCAAGACCAATCTATGATAAAAATATATTGTCAATCATGTGATCATTTATATGATTATTTTTTATAACTTCATAAGCATTCTTTTAAGAATGTGAAAAAATACCAAGTACATACCAAAATATAATAATAATAAACGTCACGCAAACAACTAAAAAACTTTTAAACGCTCCGAAAAGCGCTCACTACGACAACCATCACTGAGCAACAAAATGTCACACCAACAACTTCTCAGCACTAATGATTCTCGTCAGGCAACAAACTGCATAGCCGATATGCAAGTTCTTCCATTTTTTCCCAATTATTTGTATAAATTGTCGACTAGCTTGAACACTTTAACTTTTGTTGGCTACTAGTATGTAGATCTTAATCACCGTTTAAGTCAAAAAGTGAAGGTCTGAAATGCCAAAATGCTGTTACACCAAACCCACTGTGTTTTTCGATGCATGCTAACGTATTGTTTTGTTAACACGTTTTATTCATTTTGTTTGCTTTATATTTTTCTGATTTTTGCATCTGATTCCATTACATACATTTGTTAACTAAATTACCGCTCATGTAATATTGATGATATGATATTTGCAATAGAACAGTTAAAACGCAAGGAATATAAAGGAATTAAGGGAAAATTTAAAAGATTTATAAACTCAGTTGTAATGTAATAAATTGGTAAATAACTTAAAAAATAAACATATTGTCGATAACCTTAAATGTTGCTCAATTGTGAAATTTTTTCAGTGTATTCTGTGCATACATTAACACATCACAACATCAACGCATCAATGAATTTACATAACGGTACTTTTTAATTCGCAGTTCGAAACGTAGTTAGAAGTTATAAAAAGAGTAAATGTAGCAAGTAACTAATTGAGCGTGGATTCCCTTTTACCTCTTCTATGCGAATGCCGCTCGCTTGCATTCAGGCTTTAAATTCACTCTTTGAAAAGCAGACCAGCAAAACTGTTCAGAAGAACAGCTGTGAAAGTGGTTAGAATATAAGTAGCCGCAAAGTTAGCCGCTAAGCAGCTTTTTCTACTTTAATACCGCCTTTTAGTGAGTAAAGAAGCGTATGAATGTGTAAATACATATGTATATGTTTGTACAATGAGTTTGTATTCTTTCCATCTTCTTCTTCTTCTTCTATTCTTGGAAGCTACTTAACTTCTTGCAATTGTTTATTCTAGTTAAATAAACCTTTCGATGTTATTTCTGTTTCTCCAATATTGCGTTGCACTCAATCGTTAAATAGCTGCAAAATATCGATACACAAGCGAACGTATATACTTGAGTAGGTATTAGAATAAATAAAAAACTTATATAATCTTAATTTTCTTATTGATATTTTTTGTGAGCGAAATGATAATACTAAATTTACGATCTCAGTAAATATTCATTTTGTATATGGCTTATGAAACTACATTTGTATTAAGTTTTCAAATATAACCCTCTCATGCCCGATGTTGCATATATGCAACATTTACATATATGCTTCTAAGTCCCGTTATATCAGTTTTTTTGACGCGTGGTTTTTTGTATTATGTAGTCTGGTTTATTGTGTAAGCTTACAGTGAATTGTTCTATCGTAAGCTATGCAAGGGTTCATTCAGTAGGCGTTTTTCGTGGAGTGAAACTGTCAAGATCGCGAATTGTCAAGATCGCGAAAAAAGGGGTTTACGCGAAAAGTGCTTAAAAAGATTAAAATAGCTGTTTTATTAATAAACCAAGGGAAGAACATGAATAAATAAACATAATATAGTTATTGAAAATAAAAATAAATCATTGGAAAATTATTAAGTTTGTTTAAAATAATTTTGTAAAAGTGCTGTTGTCTATAGGCGACATCCTGTAATTAACGAACCAGGACATTCAGGACTTTGAAATTTTAATCACTTCATACTTGAGTTAAGAGTAACACATATCTGTCCTAAAAAATGTTTTAGCTTCGCCCACTTTAATTCGGGCATGAAAGGGATAATGTCATGATATTAGCTACTTTTCTTCAAAATACGCTTCAGTTTTAGCGATCACCTCTTCATTCGACGTAAATTTCTTCCCAGAGGTCCAATAATGCAGTGTAGCAGTCGCTTTTCAAAGTAGGAAATAATAATTATTCCATGTCCATTCCCAAATGCAGACATCATAATCTTGCCAGCAGAGCTTTCTGATACTCAAATATTTGCGAATGATATGATGGACATGTTCAGTTGAATCTTTAGAATGCTTGCTATCTTGAACAACTTCACTTTAGGGTATTTTAAAATTAGTTTGTGGACTTTTTGCTATTTTCGTTGGTAATAATCTTGGGAAACTCGTCATCAAGCCAACTGCTTCAACTGTATTTTTCCCTTCAAAAAGCCACATTTTATCAAAAACTGAATTATTTTTTTTAACTATTATACATATATATTCACAGCTTTACAGTCTTTCATTGACATCACTTACCACTTTTAAAGGCTCTTCGTCTTGCTTGTACTTGTTCTTTCTCTATTGGATTTTACTTTCACGTTAACATCTGTCAAACGACGATAAAACGTAAGCACCGAAACAATGTCACGTCATTTCACCTTTTTATGTGTTGTCAGGAATATTTTTCTTTCACTTTTTATCTTATTATACGCTAATTTTGATTATTAGGTATATATCTAAATATTTGCGAATGTGTTTGCACGATTCGGTCGCCGTGGTGCTTCTGTTTAGCAGCCACCCGCTCCTTCCAAATTTCATATATATTCTTTTGTCTGCATTTCACTTAACTTTTTTTTTGCAGTTGCCCATTCGGTCCTTATCTCTTGGATTTCTATTTATTTGTTCTTTCTTTCAGTGTTTAGCTTTTGTCGCTTTTATTTTGGAGTTGCGTTCATTGTCTATAGTTAAGTGCTCCGCAGTTATAGTCTATGCTAAAATGTTCATTTCCCATTCTTTTAATTGTGGTTTCCTTTATGTCTTTTTAGTTACGTGATTATAATATTGTTATTGATAACGCAAACTGAATAACAGGCTTTGGTCACACAAATTCAACTCAGATCACTGTCGTGATTAATAATTGCAAATAGCACAGATCAGGTTGAATACAAAAATATCAATTAACCAGGACAAAGTACTAATAAATAGTAAAAAAAAAGGTGCGTGGAGTCCCTACGCGCAGAAGAAGTTATACTTCTTAGCGGTGTTCAGAAATGCATAACATTTTCTATGAAAGAAAACTTAAATTCACATTTTATAATTTTATTATGCACATTTTATAAAGCAAAGTCTAAATGAAGGAATTTTAATTCGGAAAGAAGTTCTGTCTCTTCGTTGCGGAAGGGAATATGCAGCGTAACCATATATCTTTTGTAATCCATCAAAACGCGTTGAAAGCCCAGCAGTTATCGGTGAATTGACTATCGTTGATTCATCAGTAGTTATAGATGCTCCCGCAGAGATTGATGAAACAGCAGACGTTGAATCTTTTTACCCACTTTCTGATATTCCTCAGCTGTTTTCCTCTTCCTCGGTTGGCTGCCAGCTATCATTTCCAATTTCTCCTTTTCCCGCTCTGCTTTCTTTCGTGCTCGGTATTCACGATAATATTGTACTGTTTTCCCTCCTTTTAAAACACGGGCTCCAATCTCAACAGAATTTATTTTTAATTTTTTGCTCACTAATAGAAATTAAATTTATCATAGCAATATTATGTATATGTATATACAAGTTAGCACCCCATACATTCAAAAGTATCATATGATGCAGTAATATCATATGATACAAAGTAAAATAATATGATACCACTAAATCGCTGAGACTGCGACACGTGTAGTGGCAACCTATGGGAAGCGCAACGTCAGCGAAGTGCTAACCTGTGGGAAGCGCAGCGTCAGCAAACTCCGTACCCGTTGCAAACATAGGTCTAGAGTTAAGTATAATTAATTGTAAATGTCAGTTCTTAAGTGGAATTCAATAAAGGAGCATAGCTCCCAAAATATATTTTTTTATTAAACATAACAAAACCTTTTTTAACTGGCGCCCGAGCAGGGACCAGCGCGCGTAAGTAGTAATTGCCTGAAAACCAAAAAGTAAGGCTCCGCGAGTGGCGAACGGTAGTGATTGTGAAAAAAAGGAAAAAAGCCTGAAAATAAAAAAGTAAGGCTCCGTGAGTTAAAAACAAAAAAAAAGTGTGTGAAAAACAAAAAATACAATAAATACTTGGCTAACGAGCGGCTACAACGCACAACGTGGGATTTCTAAACGCCGAGGGACCTCAGTACTGTTAAAGAAAAGGGACAACCCCGGAGCGCAGCACAACATCCTATGGAAAGCTGGAAACACCTAATGTAAGATTTATAAAATATTATATTTTAAGACTATTATAAAGAATACAGAATTTGAATTGAAAGAAAATAATTATTCGACACAAAAAAAGAAAAAAAAGAAATTATAAAGAATTTTATTATTAAGAATACGGAATTTGAATTGAAAGAAATTAATTATCCGACACACAAAAAAACAAGCCTTAAATTAACGTAAACCTTACGAAAAGATTTAAATATTGTCAAAGAAAGTACTATTGCAAAGGAATTTTTTTTTTTTTAAACTAATTAGCTTAAAAGAAAAGATTATTATAATGCCGGATACAGCCGAAGAGCTAATTGAGCAGCTAAATCAAATGAGGCTAGATTATGGGCAAACCACCCATCCTCTAAACCCCCCCACCCCTAACCCAACCTTAATAACGACAATAGTCCGTGAAGTACTCGAACGAATGAGTACGCAGACCGTAACAGACTTTACAGAACCCGACCATAGCGTGACACCAAACACGAACAATATAAATGAACTAGATAAAATTCCGGACATGGTGAAATGCCTTAGGGAATTCTCAGGACGACCAGGAGAATTTAACTCCTGGAGGAAGAGCGTAGACAGGATTTTTAAAGCCTACGAGAGAGTCAAGAATACTCATAAATACTTCATACGATCAGGCATAAAGTAACTGGTGATGCCGACACCGCACTAGAATCATATAATACTCCACTTGATTGGAGCCAAATTAGAAAATGCCCTATGATGCATTATTCCGATAAAAGGGACATAGGTACCCTCGAATATCAGATGACCATTCTGGTCCAACGCTATGACGACATTCCGACCTTCTATCAAAGAGTTTATCAACACCTTTCACTTATATTAGATAAAATTTCATGTCTCGAGTTAAGTGACGAGTCCATACGGACTATGACAAACTCATATAGGGACAAAGCTCTCGACACATTTATTAGAGGACTAAATGGCGATTTACCTCGTCTTCTCAGCATGAGAGAACCGACGACCTTGCCACAAGCATTGCATTTATGTCAAAAACTTGACAACATGACATACAGAATAAACCACGCGAACAATATACACAAACCCAATACTCAACCACCACCACGACCTCCCCGAAATAACAATTTTAATAATTTCAATAACAACAGACCTTTTTACCCCGAATTAACGTATTCCCATTCCCCCAGACGAAATTTCGACCAACAAGCATTTGGTCGTCAATCAAATCGATATCACCAACACTCTCCCAACTATATGCAAAATAACCAAGGATTCATGCCGAGGTTTAACAATTACTCGAACAATCCCCATATTACCAGAGAAAATACCTCCTTCAATAACAGACCGAATTTACCACCTAAACCACCGACCCCAATGGAAGTAGACCAATCAATACGTTCAAGACAAATCAATTATCAGAATAGGCCCAATACATTCCAGGACAATCGACCACCGAAAAGTCCGATTTCGGCACAACTAACTCACCCTCCAAGCAAAATACAACGAAATTTTTTTACTAACGCAGTAGAATCAGACCCCAACGGGATATACGACGACAATTTCTACGATAGCAATTACGACAATGCAGGAAAAAATGAGCCTGATACTATTAATTTTTTAGATTAGCGCCGTCTTCGCTGCCTTATTACGAATTTAGAACAAGGCGCGGAGACACAATAGATTTTCTTATCGATACCGGATCCAATAAGAATTACATCCAATCCACTAGAATTAGGAATCCAATTCTGAACGAAAAGCTCTTCACGGTGAAATCAGTTGCGGGAACAATTGAAATTACTCACCATACCTTCGTCGACATTTTCGGACCAACAATAGGGAAAATAAAATTTTTTATATTACCAACTCTAGGGTCGTTCCACGGCATAATAGGCAACGACACACTTAAAGAATTAAAAGCAATTATTCATACCGACAAAAATTTGATGACAATTTGTCAAAGTATAAATATAACGTTAAAGCAACGAATATCTCACGAGGTGAATAATGTGGCAATCAATACTCCACATCTCTCATTACAACAACAAAACAAAGTTAATAACATTATTGATAAATGTCCAAACCTTTTTTCCGATCCCGATGAAAAACTTACCTACACCACCCTCGTAAAAGGTGAAATCAGGACAACAACCGAAACCCCCGTCTATTCCAAGCCATACCCGTATCCCATGGAATTAAAATACGAAATCGAACGCCAAATTGAAGAACTCTTAGACAACGGAATAATAAGGAGATCGAAATCTCCGTATAACTCCCCAATTTGGATAGTTAACAAAAAGGCAGATGCATCTGGCGAAAAAAAAATCCGAATGGTCGTAGATTATCGTAAACTCAATTCTGTTACGATTCCCGATAAATATCCCATACCAGAAATTAACGAAGTCCTTGCAAATCTGGGAAACAATAAACTATTTACTGTTATTGATTTAAAAAGTGGGTTCCATCAGATTCCGCTTAGCGAGTCAAACATTGAAAAAACAGCAATATGAATTCCTCCGCTTACCTTTCGGTTTAAAAAATGCTCCGGCCACATTCCAAAGAGCACTAGACGATATTCTTCGTCAACATATAGGAGTAAGATGCTACGTTTACATCGATGATGTAATAATATTTGGCAAAAACGAAGAAGAACATTTTAAAAACATAGAATTAGTATTTCAAACCCTTGAAAATGCTAATATGAAAATCCAATTAGATAAATGTACATTTGCTAAAGAAGAGGTAGAATTTTTAGGATATGTAATCAGTTCAAATGGGATAAAAACCAACCCTGAAAAAGTAGAAGCGGTAGCCAAATTTCCAGTTCCACAAACTCTCAAAGAATTAAGATCCTTCCTAGGTATGTCAGGTTATTACCGACGATTTATCCAGGATTACGCAAAAATAGCTAAACCATTAACAGCACTGTTAAGAGGAGAAGCCGGCCATGTCTCCAAACGGAACTCGAAAAAGATAGAAATAGAATTAGACAACGAGGCTTTAGAAGCATTTAATAAAATAAAAAATACTTTAGTATCCAAGGATATAGTTTTAACGCATCCAAATTTCGATAAAGATTTTGAATTAACGACCGATGCCTCAGATTTCGCATTAGGTGCCGTCCTATCGCAAGACGGTAGACCAATTACTTTCATATCGAGAACTTTAAGTAAAGCCGAAGGACATTATGCCACCAATGAGAAAGAAATGCTTGGTATAATATGGTCACTTAATTCACTTAGAAATTACCTCTACGGTTCAAAAAAAGTTAAAATTATCACCGATCATCAACCTCTTACCTATGTCTTAAGCCATAAGAATACTAATAGTAAAATGAAGCGATGGAAAGCCATTTTAGAAGAGTATAACTACGAACTAACTTACAAACCTGGTAAAACAAACGTAGTTGCAGACGCACTTTCAAGGATACCAATGCAAATAAATTCACTCACACCTACGATTCATAGCGATGAAAGCTCAAGCCATAATTTAATCCCTTGTACAGAAGTTCCAATCAATGTTTTCAAAAATCAAATTTTTTTCAAGATTGACGAAATATCTTCATATCAATTTAAAATAATTTTTCCAACAGTGCATAGACATATAATTACAGAACCAGAGTATAACGAACTGTCATTGATTTCATACATGAAACGATACCTTAACCCATCCGTTATAAATGGAATTCATACCGAAGAAAGGATAATGGGTATGATGCAAAATATCTATCCTATTCATTTTAGTAGCATTAAAAGCCGATATACCCAAAAACTAGTTGAAGATATTAGTGATGAACAAAAGCAGGAGAACGTCATATTAAAAGAACATTTAAGAGCACATAGGAATGCCACAGAAAATAAAACACAAATTCTCGAAACAAAATATTTTCCCCGTATGTTAAATAAAATAAAACGAAATAATAGCCAACTGCACCGTTTGTAAAGAAAATAAGTACGAGAGGCATCCCAATCAACCGAAAATTGCAGAAACTCCATTACCAACATATCCAGGACACACACAGAACAGAAGGAAAAATAGTAATGACAGCTTTAGACAAATTTACAAAATACGCAGTAACAAAAAGCCTAAATAGCAGAGCAATAGAAGACGTCAGGAAACCTTTAAGAGATATTATTATTATTATTATTTATTAGAGTAATATGAAATATTAAACTAACTTGAGCAAATACACACTAGCTACCAGGGCCTACGGCGCGAATAAATGGTTACAATTTTTTTTTTAACATATTGATATTGTAATATATTTTATTTGGTTAAAAATGGTTTAAATTTTGCTGCTCGGATTAATATCGTTGATATATTTTATTACTTTTTTAACGTTTCCGATGTTAATTTCATTTAGTAGAGTTGACGGTACAGTGGTACCAAAATTCTTTGCTCGGAGCGTCGATAGGTTTGGGCAATAGTCAAGGATGTGTTGGACGGTTTAAACAATACGGGCATACTGGTGGAGTTTCACATTGTAGAATGTGGCTATGCGTGATCACTGTGTGGCCGAGCCTCAGTCGAGTGAAATAGGTAATTTCTTTCCTTGACAAATCCGCTGGGTAAAGCGCTTTAGCACATTCACGATTAATGGTGGAATAAGGATGCTGATAATGGGACCTGTCTGAAATTTGTTTGTTACGGAGGTGTCTATTTATCATCTTCTGTAAATCCTTGCTCGGCGATGCATTAAAAGTTAGACATGGTGATGAGACTGCGTTTTTGGCCGCATCGTCGGCAAACTCGTTGCCTGGGATGCCCTTATGCCCAGGAACCCAAAAGGTTTGGAGTTTATTTTTGTATTTTATAAGTCTGTCCCTAATTCGGTTGATAATAGAGTTATCGTGGTAAATATTTTTAGTAGCTGAGACTACAGACATACTATCTGTGCAAATAACGAAGTGCCCTTTGTTTTTAGTTGCAAATTCTGCGGCTTGTAGTACCGCGACTGCTTCTGCTGTATAAATAGAACAGTGCAATGGAAGCCAACCGGCTGTTATGAGTGTTCCATTTTGGTGCACTACACCGAACGTTGTACTGTGGTCAGTTTTTGATCCATCTGTAAATATAGGGATCCAGTTGATCATCTGCCTACTGTTAAAGTGCTCAATGAATAGATGTTTAAAGCATTCGTTACTGGTGTGTGATTTAGGGTAGGTGTGTAAAAGCTCGGATACAGAAGATTGTGATAGCGACCAAGGCGCTTGCTTACAAATTTGATTGCCCATTGGGGATATTTGAATCTCTAATTCTTTGCAATAGGATATGCACCGACGAATAGTAGATTTGGTGGAGTAGTTGCGTTTGTGGGATGCAGCGAGACGGAATATGTTGAATAGCGTTTTATTTGTGGTATTAATAAACTTTGGGATCAGTCTCCACGTAGCGAGTTCGCGCCTTTCAACAATGGAGGGGAGACCTGCTTCTGCTAACATACATTTAACTGTTGAAGTGGGAAAGCGTTCAAACTACGTCGAGCTGCTGTATGGTATGGCGCTTGCAAAAGTTTTATATGTGTGTTAGCGCACCACCCGTAAATAGGGAGTCCATAATCTATTTTTGATAGCATTATTGATCTTGTTATATTAATTAAAGTGTTAGTATGTATACAAAGGTTTTTTGATGATAAGTATTTAATAATATTAAGCCTGGTAGCTAGATTTTTTCTTAACTGCTGACAGTGCTCTTTGAAAGAATATTTAGAATCAAATAACTATAATGCCTAATATTTTTAAGTTTTTTACGTTTTGAATGTTAGTGAGCTCAACATTGATATCAATTGCGGGGCAGCCTTGTTTTCCACAGATGTGCAAAATTTTGCACTTTTCATAAGCAAGGGTGGCTCCAGATCTTAATCCCCATTGTTTGAGTTCGAGTAGTAGCTTTAAAAATGTATTTTTAGTGCTTAGTAAGTCCTTATTTTTAGTATAAAAAAAGGCGTCGTCTGCATAAATATTTAAATTGATATTTTTGTAGTTTATTGTTATTCTATTTATTTGCTCAAAGGCTATCATAAATAGAACAACCGATAAAGGGGAACCTTGGGGTATGCTGTTATTGAGTGGAAAAGGTTTTGAAAGCTGTCCGTTGATATTAACTTGGAATGCCCGTCCAGTCATAAACGATTTTATGACTTGAAATATCTTTTTCCCAATTTTCCACTCTTTGAGCTGATTTAAAATGACATGAATGCCAATTCGATCATATGCTTTTTCGAAGTCAGTGGCTAATACTGTGATGTGATTTTTGGTTGAGAGCGCATCGGCGATAAAGTGTTGTAGGTGGAGGAGTGCGTCAATGGTTCCATGTTTCTTTTTAAATGCTGACTGGTTGTGACTTATTAAATTATTTTTCAAGAAAAACCACATTAGCCTTTTCGTGAGCATTTTTTCAAATATTTTGCTGAGACAGGAGGTTAGTGAGATTGGGCGATACCCACTTGTACTATCCTGGGGTTTATTTGGCTTAGGGTTTGGTAGTATGGTGGCCGATAGCCACGTGTGAGGATAAATCCCCCCGTTGAGGATGTTGTTGTACAATGACAGAAGGATACGTTTAGCTGGAAGTGGTAGATTGCGGAGCATAGCGTAGGTTATACGGTCTTTTCCTGGAGACTTCCCTTTAGCGTGTTGCAGAGCGACATCTAATTCTATTTGGGAGAATTCTGTTTCCAGGTAGAGAGCGTCTTTTGTGACTGTGCTGGGGTAATATACTTCGGCCAGTATTGTCTGCTTTAACGTATTATATTCTTCGGAAAAGTTAGTGTCTTGGGCGTAATTACACCAGGTAGAAGCAAAGGCATTTGCAATTTCGGTGGAGGAAGAAATAAAGGCGTTGTTATGACGTATCGCAATAATGGGAGCTCTTGGAATACCAGTGAGCGTGTTGATTCTTGCCCAGATCTTTTGTGGCGAAGAGTTTGGATTGATAGTTTCGGTGAATTCAGATATAGATTTCCGTTTTGCTTCTTTGACGCGTTTTTTGAACTGGGCGTTTGCCTTTTTGTAAGCGATAAGGTTTGCAATGTTACAAGAGTTTTTATAAACCTGCCAAAGTTTTTGTTTATTTGTACGTAATAGACTAAGCTCGTTATTCTACCATGGTGAGCGTGATTTATGCCCCTTTGGGTTGCTTTGAGGAACCGTTTTGTTGGCTGCTGTTCTAATTATCTTGGTAATTGTGGCTGCTTCTTGGGTGCCACTCTTGTATCGCTTCTAGACAGTGTGTCTGGAATTGAGGTGAAAGTTCTGTGTGTAGAAAAGTGCGTGGCTGACCCGTTGTTTAGCACAATCAGATTCTCCGCGAATATAACATTTTCTAGTTGTGTACCTCTAGCATTGGTAGTGGCTGAACCCCAAAGGGGACTCCATGCATTGATATCACCTAGTAGTAGCGTTTGAGCCTGGGTCTGATGGAGGAGATCTCTTATGTCTTTGTCGGAAAATGTTTGACTTAGTGGAGTGTATGCATTTATTATTGAGAAAGGTGTAAGGAGATGCAGCTCTATGGCTATTGATAGGATATTTGTATGTATAGCTATACGTTTGTGCGGAATATTCCGTTTTATTAGTATTGCGACCCCCTGCTTCGCATGTCTGTTTTTACTGTCATTATAGAAGTAACCAATATACGTCTTGGGAATTATAGTGTTAGTTACTTGAAAAGGGATGTGGGTCTCTTGAAGGCAAATTATATGGGGGTTAAGATCTTTTATCAATTGCTCTAACTCATTGTAATTGTTGCCATATCCTTTCAAATTCCACTGTATGATTCTTAATGACATTTCAATTGTAAATAAAATATCAAAAATTAAATTAAACACTTGATTCTAATATAATATAACTTATAAAATAAATGATAATTGGGATGTCTAAAGCATGTTTAAGTTTAAGTTGTTTACTTGGCACCGTTGTTTTTTTTTTATAGGTAAACGTCTCAGTACACTGGGACTTCCTTTGCTTATTACTCTATTCATGGTATTTGTTGTAGACGTAGACGTGTCGGTATCCATGTGGTGATCTGCTTCTTTTTCAGTTTCTGTTTTCGACGTTTTCTCGCTACCGTAGTTGTTGTGTTGATTTAATGTAACAATAGTATGATCTTTTGTTGAATTAGTTGTTGTTGTCAGATTAGTTTTATTTGTTGGCTGGGCGTTGAGTTCCGTTAAAAATTTTTGTATACTGTCTTTGCTAGTAGTTGCTTTGACGGTTTCTTGCGTAATATTAGGAGCTTCTGATGTAGAGTTGTTGGAATCAGGCGGATTATGTGTATTTACTTGTGCTGTAGAATTGTCTTGTATTTTTGTTGTTTGGGCGAATGAAATGGAATTTGTGACTGCGATTGGATTTTGTATTTTGTGTAATTTTAACGCTTCGCGCATAGAACATTTCTTCTCAGTTTTTATTTTAAGAATAGCTTTGGCCTGTTGATATTTGGGGCATGTGTTGGCCGAGGCTGCGTGTTCTCCAAAACAATTTGCACATGATGTTCTGATGCAGTTTTCTGGTTGGTGGGGAGGTAGGTTGCAAGAGACGCAGGCGGGTGCGTTTTTGCACATTTTCATTGTATTTCCAAGTTTCTGACACGATTTGCATCGCATCGGGTTTGGGAAATATGGCCGCACAGTGCATATTTCCCAGGCTATGTCAATTTTTTCCGGTAAAAAATAGGTGTCGAATGATAGTAGTACTGCTCCGGTTGGCTTGACGACTCCTTCAGTTATGCGCGTAAATTTGTGGACGGTAGTGACGTTGTATTGCTTGAGTTCTTCAATAATCTCGTCCTCTGGAACTTGATTTAAGAATGGCGCGTATACTGTCCCTTTAACACAATTTAAATTATGGTGGAGTTCACATGAAACTTGACAAAGGCCCGGTAGAGAATGGGTGTTAATAAACTTTTTTGCTATTTCTTTATTTTTCACCAGCAGCAATAAGCTACCATCACGTAGAGGAGTAATTTTGTTTATTTCTATGCTTATAGCCAGAAGTGATTTGTGCACCGCAAAAATAGAGTAGCTACTTAGTGGTTTATTTTCGTCTTTAGATTTTATCACAAGGAATTTGGGGCTATCTTTTTTTGTTACTGGCAATTCTGGGAATTCTTCAATACCGTTTGCTGGTTTTTTTCTTTTTGCACGAGGGCTCGGTGACAATAGTGCAAATCTATTGTCCCCGAGATATTTGGGCCCGGGGGCCATCTCACATCAAAAGTTTAGTCAAGCACGTGTGTTTACAAAGCACTAGATGTATAGAAGTAGCTAAAAGAAAAAACAAAACAAATACACTAGGCACTGGTGCGCGACGCGTGAGAAAAGAGAATTGATGGTAGAGAAAGCAACTTATGGACTGTTTAACAAGCGTGACCGATCACGTTGACTGCTAGTCGGTGACTGAAGAGATATTATATTTTTCTTCGGAGTACCAAAATTAATAGTTATCGACAACGAGCCATCTTTAAATTCAGCCTCTCTAAAATTTATGATGAAAGACGAGTTAGGAATAGAAGTTTACACTACTCCTCCATACAAAAGCCAAGCTAACGGACAAGTGGAAAGATTCCACTCTACATTAACAGAAATAATGCGCTGCATAAAAGAAAACGGTGGACACAGAAATTTTGAAGAACTTTTAGAAAGAGCAGTATCCGAGTATAATCATTCAGTTCACTCCACTACACTTAAAAGACCAGTAGACCTATTTTTTCATAGGAATGTTACATTTACCCCCGAAGACATAGAAAGAACTAGACAAAGCAACTTAGAAAAATTAGCTGAGAAACAAAGAAAGGATATCGAATACCATAACAAAAATAAGAACGAAATAAAATCATATCTACCAGGACAAATAATATTTGTTAAGAAAAATAGAAGATTAGGAACTAAGTTAAGTAAACCCTACAGTAAGGAAATAGTTAAGGAAGATAGAAATAGTACCGTGTTAACTGAAAAAGGACAAATAATTCACAAAGGTAGAATACGTAACTAAATATGTACTGATATTTTTTTCCAGAATATTACTACCGCTATGCCTGGCGGAAGTACAGATCCTCGACTACTCAAACTCCCAATTAATAACAATAGAAAAGGGAACGGCTAGACTACAACCAGGAACATTTAGGATAATACATGAAATTGACATAGAAAAATATACGGACACACTTGACCACATAGAAGCGACTATTAAAATTGAAACTATCCGCAAAAACCCTAATTACCCCTTCATACCCCACTTAATATCACAGATAAGAGCCCAACTTAACAATCTAAAAGTAGAGCAAAAAATTAAAAGATCAATAAATTTCCTGGGTAGCGCATGGAAATGGATTGCAGGAAGTCCAGACCATGAAGACTACGAAATAATTTCAAGTAAGATAAATAATGTTTTACAAAATAACAATAATCAGGTATTAATTAACAAACTTACAATAGGCAAAATTAGCGAGATAACAAATATTACGAATAATATAATTAAAACCATGCAAAATGAAAAGAGTTTAGAAATTGAAGCATTTTTACAGCTAAAATATAAATTAGAAATAATTAAGGAAGAAATTTTAAATATTGCATACGCAATACATTGGGCAAAAGCCAATATAATAAATTCTTTTATCTTATCAAATGAAGAAATAAATATTGTGAAAAAAGTAATAGACAATGACAATATTCCATATGTTAATTTAGACGAAGCACTCGAATTTTCCGAAATAAAAATTGCAACCAATGGCAAAATTATAATTTATATTGTTAGCCTCCCAATCGTAGATAACCAAAATTGTAAAACTTTAGATATTAGAGCAGTAAAAAATAACGGGAGAATCAATAAATTCAATTTCAATACAATTTTAAACTGTGAAAAGGGAATTTATGGAATAGAAAATTACAAATATGCTTAAGCAATAATGTAATAGATTTAAGTAATGATACTTGTATAAATAATCTTTTAAAAAGTCGTTTGCCAAACTGCACGGGGGTCAACAACCAACATATTCCAACCATAGAGGAAATGGGACCAGGAATAATATTTCTAAATAAATACAACGGAGAAATTTCAATAAACAACGAACCTACATTTTTAAACGGGACCTTCATAATTTTGTATACCAACGTAACAATCGCTATCAATGGAAAAGAGTTCTATAACGAAGAAAGAACAGCAAGTAAACCACTACCAGCCATCCTTCAACCATCATCCGCACTACACAATATAGAAGAATTCCTCTCGCTGGGGATGCTGAAACAGCTTAACTTCAATAATACAAAAGAAGTAAGTCTGTTAGAAGCATCAAACAGAGTAAAGCACGGAACCAGCATCACGCTAATCATCCTTTTAATATTCATCGCCCTAATTTTCGGGAAGAAACTTCTGATCAAACAAAAAGAAGATGAACCCAACAAACTCTCACAGCCGGCAATAGAAGGACTCAACCAAATTTTTAATACACCTAAAGATTCAAACGAGGACGTTTGAATTTCAAGGGGGGACTAGTTAGCACCCCATACATTCAAAAGTATCATATGATGCAGTAATATCATATGATACAAAGTAAAATAATATGATACCACTAAATCGCTGAGACTGCGACACGTGTAGTGGCAACCTATGGGAAGCGCAACGTCAGCGAAGTGCCAACCTGTGGGAAGCGCAGCGTCAGCAAACTCCGTACCCGTTGCAAACATAGGTCTAGAGTTAAGTATAATTAATTGTAAATGTCAGTTCTTAAGTGGAATTCAATAAAGGAGCATAGCTCCAAAATATATTTTTTTATTAAACATAACAAAACGTTTTTTAACTTACATATTATGTATATGTATATTGCTGTGATAAATTTATTTTCTATTAGTAAGAAAAAAAAATATTTATTAGTATAGTATACGATGTTAAAAAGCAAAAATTTAAAAGTAAATTCTGTTGAGATCCGAACCAGTGTTCACATCGTGACATTCTAGGCGCTTACCACCAACACCACCATTGACACTTAGGTTGCGCTGACTTAAGTATGATTTGGTTATGCATGCAAGAAACATACGATGGTTCTAAAAATTTTGTTTAAGTATAGAATATACATATACATTTGTAGAACATTTGCTTTCGCAATAAATTTATCTATCACAGCAATATACATATACATAATATGTATATACATTTACATAATATTGCTGTGATAAATTTAATTTCTATTAGTAAGAAAAATATTTATTAGTATAGTATACGATGTTAAAAAGCAAAAAATTAAAAAAAAAAATTAAAAATAAATCCTGTTGAGATTCGAACCAGTGTTCACATCGTGACATTCTAGGCGCTTACCACCAACACCACCATTGACACTTAGGTTGCGCTGACTTAAGTATGATTTGGTTATGCAGACAAGGTTGCGTTACATTCATATGGATGGAGCGAGGTTGCGCAACCTTGCGTTACATTTATATGGAAGGTTGCGCAACCAGAATCTATCGCAACCTTTTCCGGCGTCGTATAAGAAGTATAACTTCAAAAAAACGTTTTTTATTTCAAAATTACGCCATTTTGTAAATTTTTGATGATTTTCAAAGATCGTAAGTCATTGTATAGGAAATATCTTTAAGTTAAACAAGCTATTTGAATTTTTTTGTTTTAGCTACTCATTTGGCCGGAACATGCCAGCAGTTGGGGCACTTTTCTTGAAACTCCGTTATTTTTCAACATGTTTGTAAAAAAAATCTTCAAATGTAGCTGCAAATATACTTTATTACGTCCAAAGAAGTTCGAAATATTCAATGGTGTATTTTGTCTTAAAAACATTCACGAAAATCGCTTAATTTTTCATGCGTTACACTGGTATAGCCCCTTAATGATACAGATATAGTTATACTCGTATATACCAGTACATTTAAACAAAAAACACAAAAAGTTCAATTATTAAACTAAAGGTAAACAAACAATTTTCATATGAATATTATTCTCTTTTTCTTCCTTTACTAACTTACACTTTCACACGCTCACATGTGTCCAACTTCCTGTGGAACTCTGTGGAAAATTTAACACAATCACTTGCACGTCCAATGGATAAATAAACAAATCGGCACCCGTGGCCGGGAGTGCCACAAAATCCCCAAAAAAAAAATCCCCAAACACAAAATCCCCAGCTGAAAAAAAATCCCCAAACACATAATCCCCAAAATCAAAATCCCCAAATTTAAAATCCCCTAACACGAAATCCCCACCTTTTGTTTGAGGCAGTGTCACAAAATCCCCATTTTTTTTTCGGAAATTTAAAGTGGCATGAATGAAACACGCAATAAAACAGAATAGGAGTGAAAAAAAATTTAATATTTTTTAAAACTGGTTTATATCTGAGTGCAGAACCTGAAAATATTGAACATATGGAACAGGAAGTGGTGAAGCGTAATCAATAAGACACTCAATTTCGAATTTTTTGATGATACGTTATTTTGCATTTCAGATGATGATATGTACAAACATATGTATGACTTAAAATACAAATAGTACCGTTACCTTTTCTACAATTATTTTACCATATGCATTTTTTCATATTACATATTTATCACATTACGTGTAATTAATTGTGATTAAAATTACATAGTTATATTTTTGATTAAATATCGTGTTAAATAATATTTACAGCGTGTAAAATAATAACTGTCGCACTAAAACAACTGTGCATATTTCTTTACAATCACATCACAACATAATTTTTTTTATTTTATTTTTATTAATAATTTTTTCACATTTCATTTAAATAAAAATTTTAAAGAAAATGGAAGTCGTAGTTTCTGTGTCAAATAAAGGAAATAATAAAATATTTTTGGATGGTTTTGATTACCATTTTCATTCCAAAAATGAAAAAAATAAAGAGTTCCGCTGGTCGTGTGCGCAAAGAAAATCGCTACTGTGTAAAAGTGTTGTTGTGACACAAGAAAATAGTGGCGATCATGTAATACGACGCGCTCCTACTGCCCATAATCATGATCCAAGGGCCCATCAAATATCTGTGGCACAGGCGAACAACAAAGTAAAGAATTTGAGTACATCATCTTCACTGGCGCCTTCCCAAATTATTAGGGAAGCAGTTGTAGATTGCCAACCAGACTGCCGGGTGTACTTACCATCGAAACGAGCCCAAAAAATGAAGATAAGTCGACTTCGAAAGGGTACATATACCAACGAACCAGGAAATGTACAGGAAATTAATATACCGGAGGATTTGAAATACCTGGAGGGTGAATTATTTGTGTTGAGTGATTGGGATTTCGATGGTGAAAAGAACATTATTATGGGCACAACGAGTTCCCTAAAGGAATTGGGGAGGTCACACTGCTGGGTGATGGATGGGACGTTTTTTGTTGTACCGAAAGTTTTTCGCCAACTGTTCACCATACAAGGGCTAATTGATGGTCAATTTGTGCCTCTAGTTTTTTGCCTGATGAGCAAAAAATCCAAGCAGGCGTACACTGAATTTTTTCATCAACTATTTAATTTGGCTTTAGCATATAATATTAATCTTAATCCGCAAAGAATTATTACTGATTTTGAGCGAACCATCTCGTCTGCGGCAAAAGAGTATTTTCCTGATGCCCGATATAAAGGGTGTCTATTTCACTTTGGCCAGATCATTTGGAGACGAGTTCAGAAAGAAAGGCTCTCTCAAAAATATGGCAATGATGAAAGTTTCAGCATAGCTGTTCGTATGCTGAAAAGTTTATCATTTGTTCCCCCAGAATGTGTGTCAGATTATTTCAGTGAACTGAAGAGTAGCTCGACAGACAGAGATTTTAAAAAATTGTGTGCTTGGTTTAAAAACCAGTACATTAGTGAAAATATGAAGGCGGGTGCTATGATATATAATCCAAATTTTTGGTGCGTTTCGGATTCTTTTAAGGATAATTTTCCACGTACTCAAAATTCAATCGAGGCTTGGCACCGTAGGCTTAAAGTAATTGTAGGGAGAAAAAAATGTGGTGTTTATGAAATCATAAAACATTTAAAAAAAGAAATGATTGAGGTTAAATCAACCATAGAAAAAATACACTCAGGGATCGGTGTGCGAAAAAACAAAAAGAATGTCGAGCGTGTAAAGAAAATTAAAAAAGTTGTTAAACGTCGTTTAGAGTTAGATAAACTTGTTTATTTAAAATCGATAGCACACAGTATTTCATTATGTAATTAGAATTTCCATACATGGTTTATTTATGTAAATTTTTTGAATTTATTGCTTTTTTGTTTATTTTCATCACTAAAAATTTGTCTACATATGTATGTATATAAATATATGTATGTTTATGTTAATTTATATAAGCTATTCGAAAAATTGTGAAGTTTGTATTTATGTTGTACAAATATGTTAAACTGATTGATATAACATGTATTGCATTTTCTTTAATTTACCTATTAAATATTCGTGAAACTATTAAACATAAAATATCTCGTGAACTTCAACTTTAGATATAATATTGAGTATAGAATTCCCTTTTTCTGTGTGAAACACATTGAAATTAGGTTTAAAATCGCGGCCGCGAAAAAGGGGATTTCGATTTTGGGGATTTTAATTTTGGGGATTTTGATTTTGGGGATTTTTATTTTGGGGATTTTGATTTGGGGATTTTGATTTGGGGATTTTGATTTTGGGGATTATGTGGTACACCCCCCGTGGCCCACCTATACGCACCTACGTACGTGCGTCTTGCGGCCTACGTACTGTCTACAAATATGAAAATGTATGTAGGAGACGTACACGGACGGACGACTCGAAGTGGACAGACATATTAATATTAATATATCATTATATATATTATTACTTACCTACATTTTTCTAACTAAACAACTATTACTTACATTTTAACTTAAACTGTATAATACGAAAGAATGCAACCATGCTATAGAAGCAATAGTCAATACCAACTTGACGAATATACTAGACGCGTACCCGACAACAGACAAACGTGACAGTTGCATTTGGAACGTTAATAAAGACGCATCTATTTATTATACATATAATAAAACACCAAGTCTTTTATTTTCTACAAATTTTGGGGACTCAACCGCGGATGAACATTTGAGCCAATAAGTCGAGTGTATTTAAAAGCAAAGATATTTGTATATGTTTGTGCTGCGTTTAAGCAAATTTCGTGAAAATAAACAAACAGCAACTTGGAGTGTGTTGAGTGTGACTGGTGAATACATTTACACGTGTAGTAGAAAAACTTAAATTACTTGTGATGCGCCAACCCGAATGCGTTTAAAACATTTACAAACATTACTCGGTGAATATTTAAATCAAAAAAAAAGAGTTGAAACTGTTATGCGATTGTGCATATTATTGTGTGCATCAAAGGATTGGTTATGAAAACCAGAGGCTTCAAAGCATTTCCACGAACATGGGAATTTTTTGAACTGTACGTTACATTTAGAATTTGAAAACCCGAAAAGCAATCGGTAGCGCGAGTGAAGAGCAGTAAAAGCCATTAAGCCATATTCTGCAACAGAAGTAAAGTGTAAAGAAATACTCGTATAAGGTAAAGCAGGACAAGCAGAGAAGCTGCATTGTCGGTAAAGTGTAGAAGAAGTAAGACACAGTCGGTAGAACGAAGCGCAAAGAGTCGCGTGATCGAGAGCAGTAAAAGCCATCAAGCTATATTCTGCAACGGACGTAAAGTGTAACGAAATATAAAGTAAAGCAGGACAAGCAGAGAAGCTGCATTGTCGGTAAAGTGTAGAAGAAGAAATACACAGTCAGTAGAACGAAGTTCAAAGAGTTACGCTATTGATTAACAAGAAGTGCTAGAAACTAGAACTAGAAACGCGAGTGAAGAGCAGTAAAAGCCATCAAGCTGTATTCTGCAACAGAAGGTTAAAATAAGTGCGAAGTATAACGAGGTATAACGTGAAGCAGTACAAGCAGAGAAGCTGTATTGTCGTTAAAGTGCAGAAGAAGGAAGACACAGTCGGTAGAACGAAGTTCAAAGAGTCACGATATTGATGAACAAGAAGTGCTAGAAACTAGAACTAGAAACGCGAGTGAAGAGCAGTAAAAGCCATCAAGCTGTATTCTGCAACAGAAGTGAAGTGTAATGACATATACGGTGAAGCAGTACAAACAGAGAAGATAGATCAGCGAACAACAAAAAGTGTGTGCGAACAATAAGTCATCATAACATCAGATGTTAAGTAAAAGAACCAAACACTACAATCAACAGTCAAATACAAGTCTATATAGAAGAAGCAAGAAAGAGAGGCAACAACCATCGTTGGAGAAGAGTAGTCATTGACATCAAAATTCGGTAATAATAAGGTTAATAATAAAGAAAAAGAGCAGCAATAGTAGCTTACACCAAATAAAAACACAATTTCATAAGAAAATTTTATAACTAACTAAGTGAGAAAAAATATAAGTAAATGAATTTGAAGAAGTAAAGTAACTACATTAAACATATAATACAGAAGACAAAACAAAACTAAAAATTATAATAGTAAATTAAAGAATTGAAAACTGAAGAAGAAGAACGCAAATAAGTAATGCATAATAAAATTGCAACTATTTATTATTATAAGTAACGTTTAAGATACTTCAATTGTTAACAAAAACTTTACATAATACTATATACATTGTAAAATTGAAGTACACCTACATTTACTTCTTTTTTTTTGTATAAAATATTAATTAATTTTTAAATACTTACTTTTTGTATCACGTATAATTTATATTAATATACTATATATACATTTAATTACATTATACCTAATTTTTAATATTGATAATATTCATATTTGTAAAATATTGTAAGACCATGGACGTACAAACGATTTTAGGTATGACAGTAGAGACGTTGAAGGAACATCTAAGAAGGGTTGGATTAAGCATGCAAGGACGGAAAATTGTACTTAGAGAGAGACTTCTAAGACATCATAATCTCGTACAGAGCGATGAAGAAGATAGTGAGGTAGAATCCGCGTATGAGGAAGCAGTTACACAACGAGCTGTTGCAAACAGTAGCAACTTCACGCTTAGAGACATTCAAGACAGTTTACCTTCGTTTACCGGTACAGACGCGTTAAATTTCAATGATTGGGTTCAAGAGTTTGAAGATAATGCCATTACATTAGGGTGGAATGAGCTACAAAAGTATATATATGCTAAACAATTGCTAAAAGGAGCCGCAAAACTTTTCGTACGCAGTCAGTCAGGTATTAAAGATTGGAATTCTTCAAAATCAGCTATTACAGATGAATTCGGTATCAAATTATCTTCGTTAGATATCCACAAAATGTTACAGAATCGACGTAAAAAGTATAATGAATCGTTTAAAGAGTACTTATATACCGTGATGGAGATAGCCAAACCCATTAATCTAGATGATGCTAGTTTGATAGGATATTTTATAGAGGGAATTCCTGACTCGAAAGCTAACAAAACAATCTTGTATCAGGCAAAAACCATTAAAGATTTGAAAAAAAACCTTAAAATTTATGAAAAGGTGCATGGTTCACGGCAGCCTTTAAACAAGCCAAGCTATGCACAGAATTCAAGTTTTCAAAACAATAACAACGTAAAAAAATGTCACAAATGCTCAGCTATCACACATCTCGCAAAAGATTGTGGTAATACTGACAAACAGTTTAAGTGTTTCAAATGCGGGAAAATAGGTCACAAGGGTTTTGAGTGTAAAGAAGGTGCTAGGAAACACATAAAGGTAGAAAATAATTCTTTCAACAGCATGTCCGATGTACCATGGTACATAGATAGCGGTTTAATTTATAAACAAATTTTGATAGGCGACATCAGTGTTAACGCTATGGTTGACACGGGAGCTGATTTGAGTTTACTAAGATACGATACGTTTGCAAAGTTAAATTATCCACAATTGAGTGGAGTGAAAAAAAGATTAATAGGAATCAAAGATACTGAATTAACTACATTAGGTAGCATAACTAGAGAAATAAATATTGATAGTCTCAAAGTAACGGGTGATTTTTTTGAGGTTAGGATTTTCATGCATTAGTATTTGACAGATCACGTGGGATTTCAGACATGGTGTCAAAGAGAAAGATGCTCAGTATGCTTTGACATTTCATCATGAATAGACTTACTAACGAGCAACGCTTGCAAATCATTGAATTTTATTACCAAAATCAGTGTTCGGTTCGAAATGTGTTTATCGACAAATTTTGTTCAGCGATGAGGCTCATTTCTGGTTGAATGGCTACGTAAATAAGCAAAATTGCCGCATTTGGGGTGAAGAGCAACCAGAAGCCGTTCAAGAACTGCCCATGCATCCCGAAAAATGCACTGGTGGAATCATTGGACCGTATTTTTTCAAAGATGCTGTTGGACGCAACGTTACGGTGAATGGCGATCGCTATCGTTCGATGCTAACAAACTTTTTGTTGCCAAAAATGGAAGAACTGAACTTGGTTGACATGTTTCAACAAGATGGCGCTACATGCCACACAGCTCGCGATTCTATGGCCATTTTGAGGGAAAACTTCGGACAACAATTCATCTCAAGAAATGGACCCGTAAGTTGGCCACCAAGATCATGCGATTTAACGCCTTTAGACTATTTTTGTGGGGCTACGTCAAGTCTAAAGTCTACAGAAATAAGCCAGCAACTATTCCAGCTTTGGAAGACAACATTTCCGAAGAAATTCGGGCTATTCCGGCCGAAATGCTCGAAAAAGTTGCCCAAAATTGGACTTTCCGAATGGACCACCTAAGACGCAGCCGCGGTCAAAAAGTAAATGTCATGAACCAATCTAACGTTTCAAATAAAGAACCGATGAGATTTTGCAAATTTTATGCGTTTTTTTTTAAAAAAATTTATCAAGCTCTTAAAAAATCACCCTTTAGAAGCAACGTTCCACATAGTTAGGAGTAATGATTTGCGTTACCAAGCCGTTTTAGGAAATGATATTTTGAAAGTAGTAGACTTAGAGGTTTCAGACGGTTCGGCTACGTTTAAGAAAAAACAAAAAACAAATGATGAGAAAAATACAATGAAAGAGGAAGTTTTAAATGAAGAGGATAGTATTCTATTTAAGGAATTTACTTCACTTTGTCTTCAAAATGTCTTAACTGTTGAAAAGTCTGACATTGATTTAAATTTGTCTCATTTATCTGTGGGTAAAAATGCGCTTGTAACCGCAATGGTCAACCAATATTCTCCAGTTAAAAACTTCCAATCTCCGGTAGAAATGAAAATTATTTTGTCAAATGATATCCCCGTATATCAATCCCCTCGTAGAGTTTCATATGCTGACCAACGTGTTATAGATGAACAGATTTCCAGTTGGTTGAAAGATGGTATATTTCGTCAGAGTAATTCTGAATATGCATCGCCAGTAGTTCTTGTCTCGAAGAAAGATGGCTCGAAGCGATTGTGTTGTGATTTTAGAAAACTTAATGAAAAAATTACACGTGATAATTTTCCTATGCCACTTATCGACGACGTTTTGGAAAGACTGCAGGGTTCAGCAGTTTTTACAACATTGGATTTGATGAACGGTTTCTTTCATGTTCCGGTGGAGTCAAATTCTAAAAAGTATACATCATTTGTCACATATAGTGGGCAGTATGAATTTAATTTCGTTCCTTTTGGTATTTCAAATTCTCCTGCCGTGTTTTGTCGATACATTTCAGCAATTTTTAGAGATCTGGTTCAAAAGGTAATTACTGTAGTCTATATGGACGATATAATTATACCAGCACAAGATGAAAAGGAAGGAATAGATAAACTAAAGAGAGTTTTATCTAGAGCAGAGAATTATGGACTTAAAGTTAGGTGGCAAAAATGTCAATTTTTAATGAAAAAGATTACATTTCTTGGGTATGTAATAGAAGGAGGAGGTATAAAGCCTTCCGAAGATAAAGTAAAAGCTGTAAAAATGTTTCCAATACCTCGGGATAAGAAGTCTCTTCAAAGATTCTTAGGCCTCACGTCGTACTTTAGTCGGTTTATAGAAGGCTACGCTGTATTCGCAAGACCATTAAGCAATCTTCTTAGAAAAGACGAAGCATTTCGATTCGATCAAGAACAACAGCTAGCATTCCAACAACTAAAGACAGCACTGACCAAAGCACCGATTTTATTATATAATCCGAAGGCTGAAACGGAGATCCATACTGACGCCAGTAAGCATGGATACGGAGGTGTTTTACTTCAGAAAGATCCAGATGACCAACAATTCTACCCCATACAATTTATGAGTCGTAAAACTAGACCCGAAGAGGAAAAGTATCACTCATATGAGTTAGAAGTTCTCGCGATTATAGAAGCATTAAAATAGTGGCGGATTTACGTAATCGACAAAAAGTTTAAAATTGTAAGTGATTGCAATGCGTTCGCATTAACTATGAAGAAGAAAGATGTACCACTCAGAGTTAGTAGATGGGCTATGTATCTCCAAGATTTCAACTATATAATCGAGCATAGGCCGGCGACGAAAATGAAACATGTTGATGCTCTAAGCCGAATGACGGCAATGCTACTTGAAGATTCTTTAAGATTTCGTTTAAAAGAAGCTCAACAAAGTGATGACTGGTTAAGGGCAATATCAACAATTTTAGACAACAATCCTTATGAAGACTTTTACATAAAAAATGGTATAGTACACAAAGATCCTAATAAAGAGTTAGTAGTAGTTCCGCAAGCAATGGAAGAAGAAATTATTCGAACTGCACATTGTCAAGGGCATTGGTCAACAAGAAAGACGCAGGATTATGTTGAAAAATCATTCTATATCCCATAAATAGGACCTAAAGTTGCGAAAGTTATAAAAAGTTGTATCGAATGCATTATAGGGGAAGCAAAATCGGGAAAAAGAGAAGGTTTACTTTCTCCCATAGATAAAGATGATAAACCGTTAATGACATATCATTTGGACCACTTAGGCCCAATGGAAACGA
The DNA here is from genome assembly GCF_023373825.1 of Bactrocera dorsalis. NCBI lineage: Eukaryota > Metazoa > Arthropoda > Insecta > Diptera > Tephritidae > Bactrocera > Bactrocera dorsalis. The sequence goes on along the minus strand of NC_064303.1, from coordinate 37,982,319 downwards.
CACATAAACAATACAATCATTTGTTTGTAGTAGTGGACGCATTTAGCAAGTTTGTATGGCTTTACCCTACCAAGAGCACAGACGCAACATCCGTAATAGAACGTTTAGAAAAACAAGCAGCGATATTTGGGAATCCTCAACGAATAATAACCGACAGAGGCACGGCTTTCACAGCCAAAAGTTTTGAAGAATATTGTAGCAAGGAAGGTATTCAGCATCTTCTAATTGCAACAGGTGTTCCACGGGGAAATGGCCAAAGTAGAAAGAATAAATCGCATCATTATATCACTTTTGACTAAATTATGTCACAATAATTCTGAAAATTGGTACAAACACGTAGATAGAGTCCAGCGTTTAATAAATAATACACCCCCGAGAAGTACAGGTGTAGCTTCATTCAAAATAATAACAGGCTTAGACATGCGCATACCTGAAGACATAGGATTTAGAAGACTATTAGATGAAGAATTGTTAAAAGAATTAGAAGCCGAACGCGAAAGTGTGAGGAATAAAGCTAAAGAAAATATATCAAAGATTCAGGAAGAAAATAGGCGAACTTTTAACTCGAAACGTAAACAGGAAACAGAATACAAAATAGGCGATTTAGTAGCAATTAAGCGGACGCAGTTTGGACCAGGTCTAAAGATTAAAGCAAAATTTCTCGGTCCATATTCCGTTAAGAAAAAACTAGGGCACGGAAGATATGACGTTGAAAAAGTAGGCGACCACGAAGGTCCTCATAAAACCACAACGATAGCTGAATTTATGAAATCATGGACTCCTTCGTTCGGGTCGAACGACTGTTCAGGACGGCCGAATGTAGGAGACGTACACGGACGGACGACTCGAAGTGGACAGACATATTAATATTAATATATCATTATATATATTATTACTTACCTACATTTTTCTAACTAAACAACTATTACTTACATTTTAACTTAAACTGTATAATACGAAAGAATGCAACCATGCTATAGAAGCAATAGTCAATACCAACTTGACGAATATACTAGACGCGTACCCGACAACAGACAAACGTGACAGTTGCATTTGGAACGTTAATAAAGACGCATCTATTTATTATACATATAATAAAACACCAAGTCTTTTATTTCCTACATGTAAACAACTATTACTTACATTTTAACTTAAACTGTATAATACGAAAGAATGCAACCATGCTATAGAAGCAATAGTCAATACCAACTTGACGAATATACTAGACGCGTACCCGACAACAGACAAACGTGACAGTTGCATTTGGAACGTTAATAAAGACGCATCTATTTATTATACATATAATAAAACACCAAGTCTTTTATTTCCTACATGTATGAATTGTGTCGAACGGGTTGACACGTCTTGAATTATGCTTTGCCCGAACGCAAACACGCACCCTCGCGTTTTTGGGCGTCATGTGATTATTTTAAGCCATCGCCTAGATTGCGTGGTTTCGCGTCGACACACAAACCATACTGACGATACAAAATCACGTTATAACGAAAAACAACCGAATGAGCTTAACCCAAGCTGAGAAACATGCTTGGATATTGAGAATACGTGACGTAAAAGAAGCGGACAAAGTCTGGTATACATATGTGTCAGATCAATACGGATCCGATAAAAAGTCAAGTTGGTTACCTGGATGTTGTGGGTGAGTACGACAAGCTTAATTGTAAATAGTAAAAAATATCTATTGTTACATTATCAATATTCTATTAGTTAAATTTAGACGAGAGGGACATGTACTGCATTAAGGTGTTTCGTTTAAAACTTTATTACAAATTCATCGAAGACACACGACAATTTTTTACGGTGAAAAAATTCCAGAAATTTGTAACCTTAGTTTTTGCTTTGAGTACAATTAAATGAAATTAAATTTCAAGTTATTATCCTCATAGGGCAATTAAATAAACTCCACTTTTATTATATGCCCTCTATTGAATTAATTTCACCATAGATGCGTTGAGGATAGTAGAGGAGAAAGTGTTTACGTCATTCCACCTCACCTTCATTCAAATATTTAAGCGCACCGCATGTGAGCTTATTGGACAGTGTACATTCAGAACCCCTACAATTGCAGAAAGATTGGCATTGCTAAGAGCTGGTAGTCAAAGGGGCCTCCTAAGTTTTATTTTAGTCCAAAAGAATTTCGCAGACGCAAGCGTTTAGGTTGTTGACCACGAACCAATCCAGGAACCGCTTGCGTTCCATTTTGAGCCAGAAGAAGCTCACACAAAGTTCATAAATCTAGATATACAAGATACAAGAGGCCAGCGGAGCACCGAAGTTAGAAAATACATAGAAGGTTATAAAGTTACAATCGCACATAAGTTCCAAAATTGTCTTTAAATTTGTATAATACAAAACAAAGAAATTAAATCGTCCTTTATTAGAATATCTGAAAAATTGCTTTAAACTTGAATATGCTTTTAAGTATTAGACTAAATATTTTGTACTATCGAACTTTTGCCTTCGTAATGAAAAAGTATTAATCCTTTCATAACTCTTTTCAGTATATATTCCTCATCCTATGTCACTAGTAATGTATGATGTGTGGTGTATAGATCATAAAATACGAATGCTATATGATCTACATTTGCTGTCAACAAATTCTTTCGATAACTTCTCAAGCAATATGAAAATGAATAAAATCAGATGATAACCCACTCAATTCCTAAATTAACGGTTATGTTGAAAACTAATAAAGATGAAATAAATCTTAAGAAACGCATATGTTAGTTTTGTTGCTGATTTAGCGGCAGAAAACATTTCTAATGTAATTTCGAGGAATGGTAACGAGTTGACTCTCGTTTGCCGGATAAAAATCGCGTACGTTCCGTTTATTTAGATCTGACTGTCATGCTTGAAATCGGAACATAACTCTTAAAGCCCCCAGATACTGAATATGTGTACTAAGGGCCTCTACCCGACCGAAAATATCGTGCGATATATTAAAAATGTTAGTCCAATAGAATCTTTCCTGGTTATAATTCAGCGTTTTTTCAAAAATTGATGAAATAAGATTAATATTCTTCCAAAACGCTAAATACGTAATATACAGATATCTATTTTCAAACTTTGAGTTGATCTTATATATACATATATGTACACAGTCCGGTATTTGTAAGGCTTGACCTTGAGCTCATTTTTCAATATGCGGACATTAAGGTGTTTGAGCTCACGAACAATTGCTGGCTGTGACTTTTCAGCTAAATGTAAATCAATCACACTATCATGTTTGAATTCCATCGCTGATCACTTTTTTTTGTGTTCACTTTTGGCAAAACGCTTTTGTACACTTGTGAACAATACTCCGAACTATCATTCAGCAAATTTATAAACAGTTGATTCCAGTGCGACTACTGCGCAAATGGTCTGAAGTTGGTTACACTTCGAGGGACCCTCCTGCTCAGCGACGCGAGGGGCGCATACATACGGAAACAGCTGAGCCTTGAAAGGCAAGAGAGTTTTTAAGCGTCGAGATCTTAATCTGCTCTGCTACAGCAAAAAAATATTTTCAACAGCTAAGATTTTAAATACGTTATAAAGAATGGCGTGATTTTATTTATTGAGAGAAAGCGGTTTGGTCTTTTTAATTTCGAAAAGTAAATCAGATCAGATGTTAGATGACTACCTCGTGGAACAACTGAAGAGACATTAATTGAATCTGAAAGAGTATCCTCAAATATTATGAACAAATATCGGTTTATCTGTGAAGTTTCTTATCGAATATCACAATACAAAAAATTGATAAAATCGGGTTTCAATAACACTTCCCGAATAAGAAATTGTATCTTATATATATGTCGGCGCACCCTAATAGTGCGTGGATATTGCTATGCGTGTGTGAGTGTATATGTGCACAGTTTAGGGAATTTCATTAGGAGAAAGTTCCCCATAATTGTATCAGCCGTTGGTTGTGCTGTGATTGGTTGTCTGTATGTTGTCGCTTTGGGAAGTACCGTTTTAGCGGGGCGCCAGTGTGGTGACGCTGTCGCCGAGTGTGGTTCGGTGGTAAGCACAGGAAGAAGAAGGAATGATGAGTTCAGTTGTGTTTTAGAACTCAGTGAGCAAAGTGGACAAAGTGAACAAAACCGAAACTCGCTGCGCTACTACGATGTCACGAAATGACAATCTTGCTGCAACATATACATAAAAATGAATCGAAAAATGTGTTGCTAAGCGCATACCTCAACAATGCATGGACCAATTTTGCCAATTCTTTTTTTTTTTAAATGTTCGCTGAAGTTCAAGGATGGTTTTTACGGCAAGAAAAATTCGAATAATTGCTGGAAAACCCCTAAAAACAGCTCTTTTCTTTTTCCCAACAAAATTAATGTTTGTTTGTTAGTAACGCTAAGAGAACGGCTGCACCATTCTTGTTGAAATTTCGTTGTGGATCGAGGAAGGTTTAGAAATAAAAAAATATCTTATACTTTTCATGAGGAAAAGTCGGAAAATTGGATAATTCCAAAAAGTAACTTTTTCCATAAAATTTTTTTTGTTTTTCAATATTTTTATTTGTAAACTAGCTGACCCCGCAGCCGTTGTCCTGCGTGAAATTATGTAGTTTGAAATGAAAAGAAAGTTAAATTTATCATTTCTTTTTTTTTCAATGTAACGCAGCTTTTTCGGTTTCTGTTCCGGTGTATAGAAAAGATGGTTTTCCAACTCGTGAGCACGCTACGGCCATGTGAAAAACATAGCATTTCCAAAATTATGCCTCACACTATGCGACTATCTTTAGGTCCTGTTGACTGTCATCTCAAATTCAATTTTCAGTGGAAACGGAATACGTTTGAACTGAAATGGCAAATCGTTAGAACTCATAGGAATTCGTAGAATCCAGCATTCTGCTTCCTTGTATTCGATAGCAGCGTCACAATCAGTCGGGTTCCATTACACAGTTTCGGCGCATGAAGATTGCGAAATATAATAACGACAGATCATACTTTGAGACGCAAATGATGCGGTCGCATACCAAGTCTCTCCAAAGAATTTAGGAATACCACTGGATAATTCACGGCGTTGTCTTCATAGTCAAGACGATCGATCGATTTGTATGAGCGCAAGTCTCCCGGAACTTGACTTTGAATCATCCAGTTGAAGTCAACAACATCGGTATTTTTGGCAGCTAACATTGTGCGTGCACTTAAGGAATCGTAGTTATGATAATTTGGCCAATGTCCGAACATTTGTGATGAGTTCATCTTTCGTGAATTGATAAAGGGAAGATGGAATTGATATCGAACTACCGGAAGTATCGACCGCAATTGAACCATTTCCAATTTTTAGCGAAGACGCTGTAAAATGTCTTTGACATTGTCGAGGTTTATATCGAAAAGTATACGAACTTCATTTTCATTCCAGTGATTAACGTGTTCCAGCATTTGTACTTGCTGGCTTACTTCTCCAAAACTTGCATATATTCCCATATACCATTCACAGTAAGCAATGACTCAAATAAAGTTGAACCGCGTACATTAATCAATAGCAACCGAAGGTAGAAACAATCGTCATTTTTCGCGTGGATTGTGTAAATTCGTCCTAATGCATTAGTTGATAAGATACCTGGATGTCAATCTACTGGTTGGCCTTGCTTTCTGCGTAACTATTCGACTATGTATTCCATGTACAATATCAAGGTATTTTTGAATAGAGCAATGTTCTCACAAACACATCACTGACGAAAGTTAGGAAAAAACTCTTCAATGTTAATTTTGTTGCTGGCGATGTTTCCACTGGCTATACTGTATTCTCTGGGATGAAATGCACTCTTTGGCCATTCTCCAAATTAACTGAGAGACGCACAACAGTCGGAAAACGTTCATGAATTGCAAAACTAAATATCCTACAAAGCGCTTTCTTGCAGTTCACGTATCGACCGTATCGTCATGTTGCTTCCTTTGGTGACGTACTTACAAACGTATTTTATCGATTGCACCAAACTGCAATACTCAACATTGACATAAATTTTGAATGTGAATTAGACAACAGTGGCGAATATGGTACGATCCATGTGTTGTCAACTTCGATACTCACGCCTCTAAATTGAATGTTATAATACTGGACCGCATTATTGAATGATTTTATCAATTTGATCTGGTGTAACCACCTTCCACCATCCAAAGAAGAATGTGTGCGTGCGGCAAACCTCTCTTTTGCCACTCAACAGAGCACATCTAGCATCTAACAGTACCATATATGCGTTGCTTCAAGATAATGTCCATCGAAGCTGTTGCTTGAAAAGTCTTGCTGTGACATCGTGACGGTCGCTTGCTGATTGACCGCGATCCATAATACCGCACGTATGCCTTGGGCTGCTAATGTATGTTGATGCCAAAAAGAACGCCGACCGATATAAGCGCGACCTCTTCATGGCAACGTGACAAATTTCAAGCTGTAATTGATCACTTTGTGTGAAAAACACATAACATTTTCACGGAATAATTTTCAAAAATTTTTGAAGCAAACGCCAAATTTGAAAGATTTAAATAATTGAAAAACAAAACAAAAAAAATTGAATAAAAACATTTGTTTGGAAAATATTTACTTTTTGGAATTGTTCAATTTTCCGACTTTTCCTCATGAAAAACATGCAGGTTCTTTATTTGTAAACCTTTCCCGATCCACGACGAACAACCTCTTAAAATTTCATCAATATTGGAAAAGAAAAGGGCTGTTTTCAGGGGTTTACCGGCAATTATTCGAATTTTTTTCTCCGCAGAAACCAACCCTGAACCTCAACGAGCATTATAAAAAAAGGTACGTGGAGTCCCTACGCGCGGAAGAAGTTATACTTCTTAGCGGTGTTCAGAAATGCATAACATTTTCTATGAAAGAAAACTTAAATTCACATTTTATAATTTTATTATTCACATTTTATAAAGCAAAGTCTAAATGAAGGAATTTTAATTCGGAAAGAAGTTCTGTCTCTTCGTTGCGGAAGGGAATATGCAGCGTAACCATATATCTTTTGTAATCCATTAACACGCGTTGAAAGCCCAGCAGTTATCGGTGAATTGACTATCGTTGATTCATCAGTAGTTATAGATGCTCCCGCAGAGATTGACGAAACAGCAGACGTTGAATCTTTTTACGCGCTCTCTGATATTCCTCAGCTGTTTTCCTCTTCCTCGGTTGGCTGCCAGCTATCATTTCCAATTTCTCCTTTTCCCGCTCTGCTTTCTTTCGTGCTCGGTATTCACGATAATATTGTACTGTTTTCCCTCCTTTTAAAACACGGGCTCCAATCTCAACAGAATTTATTTTTAATTTTTTGCTTACTAATAGAAATTAAATTTATCACATCAATATTATGTATATGTATATACATATTATGTATATCGTCACCTGAAATGCAAAATAACGTATCATCAAAAAACTCGAAATTGAGTGTCTTATTGATTACGCTTCACTACTTCAAATTACATACATAATATTACATATGCTCAATATTTTCAGGTTCTGCGGTCAGATATAAGCCTGTTTTAACCAATATTAAAATTTTGTTTCACTTATGTTCCATTTTATTTCGTGTTGCATTCATGCCACTTTGAATTTCCGAAAATGTTGTTACGTTATTTTGCATTTCAGGTGATGATATGTATATTGCTGTGATAAATTTATTTTCTATTAGTAAGAAAAAAAAAATATTTATTAGTATAGTATACGATGTTAAAAAGCAAAAATTTAAAAGTAAATTCTGTTGAGATCCGAACCAGTGTTCACATCGTGACATTCTAGGCGCTTACCACCAACACCACCATTGACACTTAGGTTGCGCTGACTTAAGTATGATTTGGTTATGCATGCAAGAAACATACGATGGTTCTAAAAATTTTGTTTAAGTATAGAATATACATATACATTTGTAGAACATTTGCTTTCGCAATAAATTTATCTATCACAGCAATATACATATACATAATATGTATATACATTTACATAATATTGCTGTGATAAATTTAATTTCTATTAGTAAGAAAAATATTTATTAGTATAGTATACGATGTTAAAAAGCAAAAAATTAAAAAAAAAATTAAAAATAAATCCTGTTGAGATTCGAACCAGTGTTCACATCGTGACATTCTAGGCGCTTACCACCAACACCACCATTGACCCTTAGGTTACGCTGACTTAAGTATGATTTGGTTATGCAGACAAGGTTGCGTTACATTCATATGGATGGAGCGAGGTTGCGCAACCTTGCGTTACATTTATATGGAAGGTTGCGCAACCAGAATCTATCGCAACCTTTTCCGGCGTCGTATAAGAAGTATAACAAAGCAATCGTAATCAATAAATAAATAATTAATTATGATAATACTATATGTAATATAATTAACGAAAAATTCCTAGTTATATTACTAAATGAGCTTACCACATTCTAGAAATGTGAAAAATCTGGCTCAAAACAGATCTCGCATTTATCTCTCTTCGCAAAACTGAGATCCAAAATTGGCATTACCCGGATTAACACATTTCTGATAACATCAAACGGCTTTGCCGCATTTTGATCACTAACATACGAGTTTTAGGTACTACAGCGGACCGGTGTTCTTCTAGTTAGCTGCGCGCTGCATTATTTTAGTGAAATTGTTTGCAGTGCTTCTCAAATTGCCCAAATTTATAGCTATGTCGCAGTGCCACCCAAATATATTATTTGGCGTTTCAGTGCCACTGAAGAAAATTACATGCACGCAAACGTATACATGAAGCTGAAACAAAACAAGTAAGGAAAGGTTACACATATCTGACACATTGACTGACATTTTTTAAAATATAAATAAATGTGCCCAAAAAATAAGGTGACATTTGAATTTAAACTGCGCGCGTCGAAGGATTTGGAGAATTATTTTTTTTTTTAGGTTGGCAGTCTGTCGGTCACATTTATATCAAATTTCATGTCAAAATATTCATTAGTGTTTGAGATACGTTTCATTTTGTGAGCTGCTAAAAGTGAGTTTTTCGTTTTTTGCGATGTCGAAATTTGTTGAGCAAAGAATTTGCATTAAATTTTGTTTACGGAATCAATTTTCTGCTGCGGATACGTTGAGGATGGTGCAGAAAGCCTTTGGTGATGAGACTATGTCTAAAAAAAATGTTTACAAGTGGTATAGTGAGTTCCAAGCCGACCGTGAACGTGTCGAAGTCGAAGAGCGTCCAGGGCGACCATCAACCTCAACCGACGAAGCTCACGTTCAACAAATCAAAGATTTGGTGTTGTAAAACCGTCGATTATTAATTAGAGACCTTACTGATTGGCATATCAAAAGGCTAAGCCAATACCATTTTGAAGGATGTTTTGGGCCTCAAGTGCGTCAAATCTCGACTAGTACCGAAAACATTGAATTTTTTGGAAAAAATTCGTGATCATTTCGCCAAAAATTTTTCCAAAAAATTCCTGATCATTTCGCCAAAAATTTTCAAAATAAATACACTGTCACCTTATTTTTTGGGCAAAGGCGGGTACTGCGTCGAATACTTTCAGAGCTAGAGTGTTTTCGTCCATCCGGACCACATGACCTAGCCAGCATAGCCGCTGTCTTTTAATTTGCTGAACTATGTCAATGTCATCATATATCTCATACAGCTGATCGTTCCATCGAATGCGATATTCGCCGTGGCCAAGGCGCAAAGGGCCGTAAATCTTTCCCAGAATCTTTCTCTCGAAAACTCGCAACGTCGACTCATCAATTGTTGTCATCGTCCCCAATGCACCATATAGTAGGACGGGAATTATGAGCGACTTATAGAGTTTGGCTTTTGTTCGTCGAGAGAGGACTTTGCTTCTCAATTGCCTACTCATTCCGAAATAGCACCTGTTGGCAAGAGTGATCCTGCGTTGGATTACCAGGCTGACATTGTTGGTGGTGTTTATGCTGGTACCCTAGTATACGAAACTATCTACAACTTCAAAGTTATGACTGTCCGCAGTGACGTGAGAGCCATGTCGCGAGTGCGACGACTGTTTCTTTGATGACAGGAGATATTTCCTCTTGCCCTCGTTCACTGCCAGACCCATTTGCTTTAATATCATCGGCATACGCCAGAAGCTGTACACTCTTATAAAAGATTGTACCTGCTCGATTAAGGTATGCAGCTCGAATTATTTTCTCCAGCAGCAGGTTGAGCTGGCACTCACTAAAGCTATTATTCGTGCAAAGTTTTATCTCGTTTTATTTATTGCTTCTACCAGAGAACAAGCGAACTTTGTTTTGCCTTAGATGACACAAATAAGCAGGTATTTAATTTTATTAAATCACTTTTTTGGAAATAAAAATTTAATTATTTAAACTTTCTAATTTAAGCTTTGTTATTTATGTATGCTAGTGCATATGTCGTTCTCTTCAGTTACCAGTATGTTTACTTATCATGCGCAATAACAAAGATCGTAGATGGTCTTCCGTCCCCACAAAGTTTAAAAGATTGACCTTGCAATGTCCGTATTTGACTTGGAGATGCAGATATAATTTATTGACGATTGTCGTTTCCCAATTCTATTTCTATTAAATTGAGTTCTTCACATGCAGCACAATACGTTGGGAATATTATGACATTAACTGTACTGTTTCAAATAACGTAGGCCCACACACATTTATCAACAACAACCGCAAATAGAAGCATAACCAGGAACCGTTTCGCTTTGCTTCTGTTGATGAAATTTCTTTAATGAATGAATGTCTTAAATTGTTTTTAAATAAGTGGCGCATACGGAACAATCCAACTGTTATCGATAACGAATTAAATTCTGTTCAATTTTGTTGTTGTAGTTCGACCATTATCACCTGCTGATCGACGCCGATTACCTTTTTGTTATTCAGTGGATATAGATGGTAGATGGATATACTCATCAGAATGCAATTTGGCTTGGTTCAATCTTAAAACAGTTAAAATCTCTTTTCAAATTTGACGAACATGACGACGTAATTCTGCTGTAACAATTGATGAAACCGCAACAAATAATTCTCATAATTTTGATGAATCATCATTGATATGCGAGCTAGCTTTTTGGTATTTTCTATATTCTTAACAAATGACAAATCATTTTAAGTGTTGTCCACTTCTACTTTTTTCGCTTCACTTCCTTTCGTACATACTTTGCGCACATTTCTAAAGTATTATTTTTCTCACAATTTTTAAAATACCCGGAAAAACATTGATAGTCCAGATTCAAAACATAAATATGCAGCACGATATGTTAAAATATCCTTCCAACTTTGTTCCATCTTGATAATCTGATATCTTAATAAATGACCACACTTTCATTTAATGATTCTTTACTATACAATGTATTTATGTGCACGGATTCCACTTTTTAATGAAGCACCCTATGGTAGACCACATTTTTCGTTTTATTATCAGGTGCAAGAACAAATAACGTAGATGGTCTTCCGACCCGTGAACATGTCACATATAATTAACCATGGGAAAAACAATAATTTTCTAGTTTCAAACCACAAATTTTTAAGGACTAGCCTTGGGATTTGTTTATGGTCATGGCGAATGCAAGACGTATCGGAAATTGAAGTCGTTCAGACTCAAACGGCATGTGGGTTGGAATCATCGGAATCCTTGGAATGAGAACTTCCTCACCTTCGAATTTTCCTTTGAGTATCGTTGCATAAATCACATTGTTCATCAATTTCCTTATTACAAAGCGCGTTCCGTTGCACAGTCTTGTTTGGTTTATGTTCCAAAGCATGATTTCTACGGAGCCAACCTTTAGTTGTAAACTGTGCGGTGGTATGCCTGGCACATCCAAGGAGTTTAAAAATTCAACTGGATAGTTAATAGCTTCATCATCACACACAGTCAACTGATTTGAAATAATGCAATGTACCAATATGATGTTTGGGAACACTTTTTTTAGGAGCTCGTTCTTTGAAGAAACAAAGTTACAAAAATTCTGTGGAAAAATTAATCTGCCAGATGATAATTTTCGATGCTATTAAAACTTTTGCCATTGCGAAGTTTTTTGAATTATGACATATTGGTTCTTCAATAGTTTGAAGATTTAACGGTAATTTTAAAGCTGAATGAGCCGTTCGGCATCCTTCTAACAATGTCGCTGCTATTCCAGAAGAAGCAAATGTCGGTTCTAGCACGAATAGTGGCTAAAACTACTGACATGAGAAATGTCTTACCAGTACCACCAGGGGCATCCAGGAAATATAAACCACCATTTCCTTCATCAATGTATTATAAATTTCCCATTGTTGGTGATTTAACAGGGGGACATTTGTTCGAATTATTTAATCTAATTCTTGGTGATCATATTCACTTTCTCGATCAAATTCTCGGTTGAATGCGTGATAATTCATCAAGCTAACCTTCTTTGTAGTTTCTTTACCTTAAATTAAAATAGTGTAATTATTATTTTTTATGTCTACTGTGATCAAATTGAAAGATGGATTTTGTTCATTTCATCTCCTTCAAAGTAATCCCCTGCCGCTGCAAAATCAAAAATTTGAAAAATCCTCTGTCGTCGTGGCCATCACAGCCTTATTCAAACGATGACCTCGGAGTGGTCATGTAAATTTGCTGAATAGCCAGAAGTTACACGAAGGTAAATCAGGCGAATGCTGTGGTTGCGGCACCATATTAGTTGAAAATGTGGCGAAATGATCACGAATAACCAATGCAGTATGAAATGGTGCATTATAGCACTGCTTTGTTAAATCAATTCAGAATATTTCGACGTGAAATTTAGCATAGATGTCACTAACAGTACTACCAAGTTATATAAAGAATTTACCGATTCTAAAAACACGCGATGTTTAATTTAAAAACTTACCTTTCAATTTGATCACAGTAACATATTTTTAGCATAATCTATATATTATATATAAAAGAAAGTTGTTGTTAGTTACACCATTTATAACTCAAGAACGGCTGAACCGATTTGGCTGAGAATTGGTAGGGAGGTAGCTTAGAACCAGGGTAAGGACATAGGATATGTCAAAATTTAATACAACTCTTAAATACAAAAATTATATTTCAAATCATAAGCATTTGTTCAAAATTCATGTTTATAGGAATCATTTGAATATATGCGTACAATTTTAAACACATTCTTCCTCAAAAATAATACATTTGCTAAGTATTTGGAATAGTAGAAAATAAGTGCAACCAAATATGCAGTGAAATACTGTCTCAGTAATCAGTCATTGAGTATGTTTTACGAGTATACCACGTGCATCCCAAAATACTGATGTCATAACCTTTCCAGCCGCCTTTTTCGTCTTTTCTCGCCTGAGAACCGGTTCATCATGTGCAGTCCACTAGAATGACTGTCGATTGAACTCCAGTGGGAAATGATGGAACTATGTTTCTATCACCGACGCAAAAATTCGGGTTTATTCCGATTAGAGAGCACTCAAACACTTCTCAGAATCAGTTATTCGTTGTTTTTGTTTGATTATGAAGTTGCGAGGCACCCGCTTTACATAGAGCTTTCGCCTCTTTAAGCTTAGCAAATATTTTTTCATGGGTGGATTTCCCTGATCCCAAATTCAACAGTATTTTCCTCCAAAAAGCAATGATTTTTTAACGCACGAAATGCTTTATGATTCATTTTTTTGTAGACTAACACAAGTTGCTTCACAAAAAGTCTATATCTAATTAACTAATAATTATAATCCAACTAATAGAAATCATATAGATGGTAGTAGTAGTATTATCTATGTATCAGCCACAGAAAAGCGTGGACGGGTCCTCTAGTTATAAATATGTCAACATAATTATTTTTAGTCTTTTGCCAGTAATTTGTCCAATATTCTCTAAAAACTATTATATTGAAGCTCACCATTCAGTGGATTTTTCATTTTGATGTTGAAATAATATCCATCTTCACCTTGCCAAAACATCAGAGGGTATTGCAATGAGTCATACGACCGATGAGTTTCAGATATTTGTTTGTCAAAATTTCATGTCTCTGTATTTAGTTATTGAGTTATTGCGCTTATGGTAGTTTTTATTTTCGCACTGTCGGTAGAAGTTCTTATAAGACTTGTGCTCAGCAAATTTGTTTTTTGTAGTTTAAGTGTTTTAGTAGATAGTATGTACATTAAACTTTTTGGAGGGCGGGGCCACGCCTAATTTTTCAAAAAGTTTTGCCCCCAGATTCCTCATTCCAGTTTTATATCTTAATTTAGTGCTTAGTTATAACACTCTATATGTTTTCGGTTAATGGCGATGTGATGGCAATGGTTCGATTACGCTCATGTACGAACTCGAAATTCATTTTGTACCAGTGCACATGTGTACTAAGTTTCATTGAGATATCTCAATTTAACTCAAGTAACAGCTTGCACGGACGGGCGGACGAACATACAGACAGTCAGCTTTATCGTCATCCTTTTCATTTATATATTATATGTATAATCCTATATCCATCTCTCTTAGTTTTAGGTGATACATACAACAGTTAGGTGAACAAAACTGTAATAATCTGTAGCAACTGGTTGCAAGAGTATAAAAATACTCGTAACTGCTTCCGTTTAGCCTCAATTGATTTGAAATCTAGACACAATAATTTAGATATACAAATATATATATTGTACATTCAATAAAAGTGAAGAACAATACGAAAAACAGTTAAAATCTTTCTTTCCTCTTAATGTAGAGAATTTGAACTTGGTATATACTGGCAAGACTTGGGTTCACTTATTGTTTAGCAGTGGCTAAAAGAAGGAGCGATGGCGACTTGCACACGGCGATCGCTCCTAAGATCTGAACTTTAAAATTTCCCAAACGATTCCAAATCATAATTTTAGTAGGAGCAATTTCTATATACTTATACATATATAAAATGAATTTAATGTAGTATAAAATTTATATAAATATGTACAATAAATATTTTAATACGTAATTATTATATAAAATTTTATGTATAGATTTTCGTAATGTTTTTCTGTATCCGTTTTCAGATTTCGAGAAATATGTATCATCAAAAACTGAAATAAAGTTTCTTTTAATGTGAAAGTGAAATAGAAATTCTTTAGCAAATATGTAGTCTAAAAATTGTGCGACCAAAGAACAATGTAGTATAATAACAAATATAAAACGCAGCCGAAAATAAATTTACGTAACTAATTTTTACCATTATAAACCTTATCATAAAAATGTTGCAAAATCTGAAAAAGAAGTAAATTTCTTGTTTCTTCTTCTAAAGTAATGTTACTAATAGCAAAGTGGAATAAAATTATGAAATTAATATAAAAAAATGTAAAGTTTATAAATTATTTATGTAATAGCATATTCTGCCGTGAGTAGCTTTTGACTCTCTAATTTGTATAATCTCTTTATCTATTAATATCTAAATAAAGCTCTAAAATATATAAACCAAGCGAGCGTCACTGCTGTTTTAGCATAACATTTTCGTTACAGGCAATGAAAATAAATGCATATAATTATAACAATTGCGGCAAGAATAAAATTAACGCGCCAAATATCGTGAAAACATTGTGACATGCGCAAACACATAACAAACTCAGAAATTGTCCAAGTAAAATTACCTGCGACGCGAGCAACAAAATCGGCGAACATGATTGCTTACGTACAGCACATAATGCGAACGATGCTTGCTAAATTGTCGAAAACGATTGTGAGAACAAGAATAACAACAATGACAAATACCACCAATATGGTACCGCAGCCAACATGTATAATGAAAAATAAACGAACAAGTAAATTACCAAAATTTTTGTTGTTAATTACCGCGATTTGTATTAACAGCTTCCGGTCGCGTCTTGGCGATGGCGGAGATGCTGCTGGTAGTTTACTGCCGCTTGCCTATGGCACGCATACGACCGTCACAGCTGGTGATGCCATCGCACACACGTTCACCATCGAAATGCGTGGCCAAAATCACTATCATGATGGAGGTGGAGGAGACAGAAGAGACAGTAGTAGCAGTTTAGAAAATATGGATTTCGAGAATACGGATATGCATAGCTTTGATTGTGATGCCGGCGTTAATGGTGAACCAGAGGAGTCAAAGGAGCGTGATCATATAGCGCATCATTTTGGTAAGTTAGTTTCTTCACAACTACAACTATACATTTTTCACAAACTCTATTTATAAAGCCTTCCTTAATATAGTATTCATATTAAGTTCTATTACATGTAGTACATTTTGAAGCTCGAAAAAATCTCTTACATCCGACCCTTTAAGTCGGCAAGGCGCTTCGAAACCAATATAAATCTACTTAGACATTTAATTAAGCCTTAATCTCGTAAAGGCTGAACAATCTATAAAGAAGTACTGTACCTCGTCATCCTTTAAATAGTTTCTACAGTTAAGACATTAAAATTTTCAACCTTTCAAGATGGTCGCCTATAGGGCAATTATCCATTATGACGTCCAATGCTAGTGAGAGTCCAGCCTTACTGAGAGAAAGGGCCTGAGTGGACTTGCGGCAACGCAGGAATCGATGATAGCAACTGATTTTTAAGCTTTAAACGCATAATTAGTGAGCTCAAGGTTAGTATCGTCGCCATATTATGAGAGTAGATGATCACTTTTCTAATGGAGTGAGAGTCCAGCCTTACTGAGAGAAAGGGCCTGAGTGGACTTGCGACAACGCAGGAATCGATGATAGCAACTGATTTTTAAGCTTTAAACGCATAATTAGTGAGCTCAAGGTTAGTATCGTCGCCATATTATGAGAGTAGATGATCACTTTTCTAATGGAGACAACACTCCGTAGCAGTCAATATGACAGAATGTTAATGGCAGCACCAACATCTTAGAAAAAGGTACATTAATCAGGAAGCCTGAAACTGATAGAGAGTTGCTGACAATATACCCATTCACCAACCTTCCCGCCAAACTTTGTCTATCTAAGAAGACACTGTCCCTCTCTTCCAGCGGCTTCTACCCATCTACTATACATCTCCCTTGCACATTTGTGATCACAGCCAGAGTTAAGTTTAGCCAATCCATTATCCAAAAGCTCAGATACGTGTTAGAGTGAAAGTTGTTTCCCAAAAACACTAAATATCTACTTTTTAAAAATTTTCGCTATTCACTATTTTATTCTAGTTTTTGCTATCCCCATAGGCCACTGTAACCTTATTAGTTAGTTAGCCAGAGGCAAAAAGTGTGACAATGAAATAATTACAATTAAAACTGCGCTGTCAAGATGACACTTTGGTCAGCATATATGTATTTATATACACATTGTGTTTTCTATATAAACAGCTTTCTATATTTCAATATATTTTCAAAATATACCGGCTTGCCAAGCCAACAAGCGTGATTATTTTTTCTAGAATATACAAAAACGAAAAAATCCGGTTACTTTTGCTTTACTTTTTATTGAAGCATTTTTAAACTTTCAAAAAAACTGTTTTTTTAGTACTAAACTAATAGTCTTTGTCGTTAGTGATTATAATTCAAAAATTTATCAATAAGAAAGTTTTTTACATCTAAGTAAAAGAAGACATTGTTCTATCAAGAAGCTTTAATTGGTAGTGAACCAAATAAGAAAAAAGTATATTCATTTGAAAAAAATAGCAATTATCTACCTTAACATCTTTCTTTCATCAGTTTTAGCTCCTAGTGGAACTGTTTTTCACTACAATTTTTAATATTATGAAATTTCTTCATCATTTGGAGCTTTATGATTCCGTAACAAAATTTGCATTATTAACACAAAACATTTCCAATCTTCACTCTCTGAAACAGTTATAGCTTTCTTAAAAACTGTTTTTTTTTTATGAATCGCCGCATTTATGGACCACCAAATAGTTCGCCTTTTAACTTTTCTATACAAAACTTAGGATGATGTAATGTAATTAAAGGAATAACCATCCACATTCAGAGTTTTGACAACTTGCTTTATTGGGAATTACTTCTGAAACAAAAAGAGTTATTTTTTATTGAGCAAAGTGCAAAGAGCAAGTGATCATTTAGTTGATTGTATATATTTTCAATCATGGAACGATGAGCTGTATAAATATACGACGACATTGCATAGTTCAGCGCATTAAGATACAGTGCCCAAATGGATGAAAACGCACCAAATCTGACTGCTAATGTTCGACGCAGTAGCCGCTGGGGGAAGCATTCAGTGAAAGAAGAAAACCTCCACTCCGTTGGAAATAGCAGGTGGAAATGGACCAGGCTTCACTTGGAATCTCCAATTGGGGCCAAACAGCGAAAAGTAAAAGCGATCGACGTGCTGTTGAAACTCGGTTATAACCACCTATGCGGTGTCTACGTCAATAAAGAAGAACTATAATTTTTATTACATCTTCAAACTTTTCGAATAACAATTCTCTTATGTTCGGTAAGAACGCTGGGAGAGGGGATCACGTGAAGTTTTTATATGCGAAAACGGAGCGCGGAACCTGGAACTGATTGTAAAGTTTAATCTTATAACTAATAAGTCTGGTCTAAGTCTAAAAAACGCAAATATTATACTAAAGAATAATTTCGCAATCTGGACACTTGATGTAATAGAAATTTACTTAGATATTGGGAACAAAAAGTATAGTTTTGGTAGAGTTATGAAATAATTTAAGCTTGTCTGTTACAACCAATACACATCGAAGGAAAATATTTAAAAAATATTTGAAGATGGGCTACGCTTGGAAAGTAGCTCTTTTGATAAAGAAACAAAAAATAAAGTCTTAACCACCAATTACTAGTCAATTGAAAAAAATTACTGGTTTTTCTGTTTTTCTTTCAAAAAAGAAGCAATACTATTTTTATGAACAGACTATTTACTAACCAAATCTTATTGAATTCTTGTGCGCATTTTAAACTTAATTTTTTTGTTTTATTATAAAAACCCACCAGCATTACTATTTTTATAAACCTAGCTGTACATCGGTGTGGGTTCATCTGCATTATATGTTTGCCGCAAATAATAAAAAAGTTGACCGCATAATATACCAGTGCCTAGGTGTACGTATAAAGCTTTTGTTTAAACGCGGTTGAATAAAATTAGAATTTATCTAAGCTTTGGTTTGCATTGGTTTCAATGGCCTGTAAAAATGGCTAGTCGGCTGGTCTCTGCACAACTGCGTTAATGTAATCACGTGACCACAGTAGCATATTTTTAAACGAGTGCAGCAGAGCATCTCTGTGTAAGAATACGGTATTTTTGCATTCGATAATGAAACTAAAATTTGGGCAATAAGGCCTGAAAACATGCTATACAAAATATTACTGAATTATTAATAATTAGATAATATTAAAATATTATTGTTAAAAATTTTAAATTTTCAAAATTTCAAAATTTAAAAATGCTATTTAGAAGAATACTACCTGATATTTCAGAATTATTTTTATTTAATTTTGCCTATCCTAAATTATGTGAACTATTTTCGTGTATATTCCATCGATTTGGCAAACGCGATTTTTGACCAAGAATAGATTTTTTGGGGCATGCTGATGACTTCAGCAATAATGTTTGTTCTGAGCTGTATCTATCCAGACAATATTTTTTGTTTTATTAAGTGAGTGACCTATATAATTCTTCTCATGAATTTATCTTTACATACTCATTCACATATATAATATCTCTCAAAATATCGATAGATTTAAAGGACTGCGTGGCTGCAACTTTCGACTAGTTGGCGGCATGTAGATAAAAATACGTACGTGTTGACTCGAACTTGAAGAGATGAACTTTTCTATGTGGACAAAGGACAAGCAACTATAATATCATTGTAATGCGTCACGGCTTGTCTTGGCTTAGCTCTTTTAAGTTTTATCAAAAGTTTTTAGTTCTTATTTTTCCAACAAATTTTGTCAGTTCTAAAGTGTGAAGTGAAAATGCTTTAGTTGAGTTATTTTAGTAAGTGAATAAACAAAGGAATGAACCAGTGACATGTAGGTCTTAACTTGGTTAGTTGTTTAAATAAGATATTAAATATTGCATAGCTATAAAAATAGAAGCGCCGTGATATTGAAAATAAATGATGATATTAAACACATCTTTTAATTTTTTGCAAAAAAGTTTTTATACAAAAGTACAAGTATATATGTATAACAAATATCGCTCAAATAAGTAACAAAATCTGCTTAGTATAAACGAAGTGACTAAAAATGTCAGTTAGGAAAAACATCACTAAAAAAATTTATGTAGTTAACTTACAACAGCTTTTATGATTACCTTCCACATATTCCCAATAACCCTAAGGTAGTAAAATATTCCTTAATAAATTTTGTGCGATTAATCCCGTAAAGCACAATTTTAAATTCCACTTGGTTCTTTTATATCGAAACCACAAATCATAAAGCAATTAATATAACAGAATAAAATTATGCACGAATAATAGATTTAGTGTATATTACCTTATGATCAAAATAAGTTTAACCCCAATAATAATTGTGTTTCTAGCTGACTTGTGATCAGAAATCAATGTGTGAAATAGTATATAACTGAAATTCTGGGGTGATCCTTCTCTGAAAATGATATGTCGTATGTGTGTTTAATCTGACCATAACTTCCCTTAGCAACCTCATACTAAATATACTTCCTGGAGACTTTGTATCGGATACAAGGTGTGTTCCAAAGTAAACAAGACTTTTTGAATCTAGCGCCCCTGGTGGCACCATATATGTATATGTTGACTGGTGTGTTAGAATCTTCTATCTTTATTGATTTTCCGGTGAGAATTTCATGACATTTCATTGATTATAAGTAAAGTTATTACGTTTTAAGTGTCAGTATGTTTGTGTTATCGGTGCGAAAATGAGCTTCGAACAAAGAGGCAATATTAAATTTTGTTCTAAAATTAGAAAAACTCTTACCGAAACATTTCAATTGATGAAACAAGTTTATGTGGATATGTGCAGTAGTAGTTTCAACGTTTTCAAAGTGGTCGTGAGGACATATATGTCGAACAACATGTGGGCCAATTTAACCCCGTAATCACCGGAAATTCCATCGAAACTGTGCGAGAATTCATCTAAAATCAGCCAAAATCATCATTGAGATTCATGGAAATGGAATATAACATCTCCAAAACATTGATTTATCGCAATTTGACAGAACATTTGGGCTTACGAAATCAAACATTCGAAGGACATCATTCAAGAGGACAAAAACTTTCTTTACAATATTGTGATTGATGACAAAACGGTATGTTTCCAATATGATCCCGAAGCGAAACACCAGAGTGCTGAATAGAAGGCACCGCACAAGCAGAAACCCAAAAATCGCGCATGGAGAAGTTAAAAGTGAGAGAGAGACAATGCTGATTTGTTTTTATGATTCCAAAGATATTTTCCATAAAGAATTTGTTCCACCCGGCCAGAACGTTAATGCAGTATTCGACGTGTTCGGCCCGAATATTGCGAAGAGGAAAGTTTGCGTTTGTTTCACGATAAGGCGCCGTCTCAAACATCACATTTTAACCATTAACCACTCCCCGTATTCACCTGATATGGCACCGTGCGACTTCTTCCTATTCGGAAAAATGCATTTGCCCATGAAAGGAAAGCGTTATGCAGACGTAGAGGCCATTCAAAAGGATTGCACCGGCACACTGGCGACCGTATCGGTAAACGAGCTAAAACACTCATTCGACATGCTTTTAGACCATGCAAAAAACTGTATTGAAGCAGAAGAAGACTAGTTTGAATAAAATAAATTGATTTTGCCGAAAAAACCATTTGTCCTGTTTTTTAAGTTCTGTTTACTGGAATACATCTTGTTTATCGGCCTATATGTAAGTTATCCCAATGAAAATAAGAGAGGTTGTTTTACCTATAACAGTGTATCTTTGTGTCTAAAATGACGAAAACTAGCCCTATAAAATCGATAGAAGGATTTTCGAATATTCGGCTGACTTTACTTTATATGGTTTATTTTTTAGCATATGGCTTGTTAATACTACGAGTATATGGTATTGGGAAAATAGATAAAGTACATATAATGATTTCCCATTTTCTAATAAACCTTATGTCGTATTTATCGGTCAGTGTGTCTTATATAGTATATTTTATATAACATTGCTTGGATTCCGATCCTCTGGTTGGGGGTCTACATCTTAAGGTATTTTCTGGCTTTATTTCTTGCAAGTTATAATAGCATAAAATGTTCGGTTGCACCCGAACATAGTCTTTCCTTTCTTTTATATTGTAAGTTTAAAATCAACAATTTAAGCCACTTAACCGAATTAAACGTATTTACCCAAAATTTATGGGGAAAATTTTATCTCCGTAACGCACAGGCATAGTAAATATTTATTCTTCATGCCTGAATTGCATCTAACCGATTATAAACTAACATAAGTACACAAGTGAACACATTTATAGTGTATATATACATATTAGGGCGTCCGTTATATCTCAAGTTTATATTATTCAATTTAAACCTTGCCAAAATGTATACAAGTGAAATAAGTAGTAGCGTTTCGAAGCGAAGCGTACGCCACTCTTTGTATTGGAATATTTAGATAAGTATAGGTATACTGGTATGCATTGTATGCTTTTCTTAAATAAATTTCGTCTTTATGTTTTTAGAGCAGATTATTTTCGCCTTACTTATGTCGAGAGGAGTTGCAGATATTTCAACTAGAACTGAAATTTTATTAAAGCTGACAAAGACAAATTACATTCGTGGGCGCAATGCAATCTACGCACAAAATATTGAAAACAAACAACTGGTAGTTATGGAAGTTCAACTACGTGTTTCTTAATGTGAAGTACAGTCGATATGATTAAATTCTTAATATAACTTCATTCAAATGGTCTCAACGATTTCTTTTGCAAGAACGAATTCGATGAACACAATTCTCGAGTACTTTTCGCATTAAATCAAGCCTTGAATAGAAATAATACCACAAAAGTAGTGTAACGGTGTTAAATAAAAACTTTTTAGACGAATGTCACAATTTCTTGGTATAATCGAACCCCAAAATTTTCTCGGAAAAGCTCGGTTGATGCACAAGTTATGTGTACGAGTACACTATCACCCCAACCAGACACCACACAACAAAATATTGTAGATTAGTAAAAATTAAAGATTAAAGAAAAACAAGTAAACATTACTAGAACAAAAGAAACAAGAAGAGATAAAGAACAAAAGAAAATAATGCAAATGCATACAAACATGTTTTGGTCCTTATGTTTGACTCTAAGGAAAACCCAGACATTATCGGGTAAACCACACAATCATGTTTGTTTGCATTCAATAGCAAATTAGATTAAATTTAACAAATATTGTATTTCCTCCAATAATAAGAAAATAGAAAAACAAAGAAATATATTAAGAAATTTGTAATCACTTTAGTAGTTATATAAGCAGAAAATAATTAAAAAAAAACAGAGAGAACAAAATATAATGTCACAGAAATAACATCGTCGACATTTTCATTTTCTGCTCCGCTCGAAGAACCAAAACTCACGTGCTGTATGGCGCGTAGCCCAGAATTTTGGAACTAGCTGTTATCAAGATCAAGTACTTACAATTGCGCCCAAACAAAGTTGATTATCATCGACCTAGGTCCACTATCCATTGAAAATAACGGTGTCACCAGCTTCGTTTCAAAAAGGGACAGAACCAGGCTAAAAAGCACAACAAACTAACTATATAGGTTAATGTAATGGTTGTTGATGAATAATTTGTGGATTTTCTTCGCACTAGAATCGACAATTTTGTTTATAGGGCGCACCTCTTAGAAGGAAGTGAGTCTTACCGGAGAAGTTCATTTTCTTAAAAAAATCGTTATCGTTTTCAAGTTGATCCAAGACAAAATCAGAAAACTTAGGACGCTTCCAGTAATCCAGTGACCTTGGTTCTTAAGTGAGCATAATTTTATAGGAATGCAAGCCCTAGTTCTTTCTCAAACTTCGCCAAATTGTGGTTTGAGATAGCTCCAATTCTTGAGAACGTCTTGGAATCGACAAACTGTGATCGTCAGCAACACTTGTCTAAACGACAGAAATATTTTCACTACTTCGAGCCGTTCTTTGTCTTTTTCGCACTTGTACACTATGAGAAGAAAATGTATTCTGGAAATTTTCAAAAATTCAATGAATAGCGATCACAAGTAGCCAATTATTACGACAATACAATGGAAAAGTGCTCGAAAAGTTTTAATTAGAGAACTGTTATTTTGATAATAAAATTTACTAGTTTGACAGCGTTGTTCTTGCGTATATCTTTCCATGATAGAATTGTAAATATTACTGTATACAATCAAAAAATTACAGATTGCGACATACTACTATGATTAAATTGAAAGCAGAATTTTGTCCATTTTCTTCCATCTTCTTTAAAGTAATCTCCTCCCGCTGCAATACACTTATGCCAACGAATTTTTCAATCATCATAGTACTTGGAAAAGTCCTCCGTCGTGATGGTTATCCGAGCGATCTTTGATTCAACTTTTATCTCCTCAATTGAGTCTTAACGGAATCCTCGGAGTGGTCATGTGAATTTGCTGAATAGTTAAAAGTAAATAGGCGAATGCTGTGGTTGTGGCACCATATTAGTTGAAAATGTGGCGAAATGATAACGAGTAACCAATGCAATATGAGATGGTGCATTATCGCTCTTCTTTCTTGTTCAATAAATTCAGACATAGTAAAAATCGAAGAATTCACTTTTGGAGCCTCATAAAACGACGCATATCTCAAATACTAATAAATATTTTGGCGTGAAATTTAGCATAGATGTCACTAACAGTACTGCCGTATATAAGTATATAAAAGTATATCTTTTGGTCGCTCATATTGGAGTAGAGTAAAAATTATATTAAACAGTAGACACAAGTGTATACCACAAGCCTTACAAATCCCTTTCAGTATATGTACAGAAAAATGTTTTGATCTGTACGCTGAGAGTTCACGTTTGACTCTGAATTTCTTGATTTAAATTTCTTTCATCAATAGGTTCCTTAATTCTAATCTCTTAACTGGGTACATATGTATATGTACGTATGCTTAGTGTACATATCTGTAAATATTTAATATATTTTTATTGTATGCTGCAGATACCAACGCATTGATATATATTTTACAACTCTTTAGATTAGTGCATCTAAAGCACTTATACACAAGCGTGCACACGTTTGATGTTGCCTTATCGGTTGTTGCTTGTGTGCATTAACGTTTGGAGTATGTATGTTTTATATATTAATATTAGTTTTCTTTGGTAGGCAATGATTTTCAGATTTTTATGAGCAAGCTACATATTAAATTTTTGTTGATTACCATTGCACTTGGCATTTAGTGACTGTATATTCTTTTTATTTAACTTATTGTTTGCATGTGTATTTTTATGTATTAATGTACTTGTGTCAAAACATAATGTTCTATATACTATAATTCAATTTAAATGTAATAACATTTTCATGTTCCTGTTGAAGCAACTAATTTGGTGCACGAAGAATTGAATAAGATACAATCTTGGTTAGAGTGCTGGAGATTTAAAGTAATCGTGAATAAAATAATGCAAGTTTTATTTACATTAAGGTGAAGTGATAGCTCTTCCTTGCTTCTAAATGGCAATGCTATACCTAAATGTTAAATACCTCGGCATGCACTTGCACAAACGGTTAACATAGACACAGCACATACAAGCTAAAAATAAGCAATTAAAAATAAAAACCAAACATCTGTATTGTCTACTCGGATACAAATCAAAATACATCTTGAATATAAATTGATAGATATTATATAAAGCCATACTAAAACCTATCTGGACCTACGGTGTGCAGCTTTGTGGCACTGCTAGTAATTCAATTATTGAAATTTTACAAAGATTTCAGTCAAAACCCCTAAGACTAATTACAAACGCCCCTTGGTTTATAACAAATAAAGCCATTCGTACAGATCTTAATATGCCTTTTGTTAAAGCTGAGATTAAAAGATTTAGTACAGCATATTTACACAGAATTAGTTATCATGACAATCCATTGGCAATTAGATGACAGCAATGAAATTACTAGACTCAAAAGACAAATTATTCTAGATTTTCCATTTAGGAATTAAGTACAAAATATTTAATAACATATATTACTATGGTAGTAAATATTAGTACTAAGTTTGTTAATATAAGCACTAGAAATAAGAACATTTGATATGAATATTGTATTGGTTTGTCAAAAAATTCTTGCGGTATTTTCGCTAGTTGGCGCTGAAAGCGCGTAGTTCTAGTTTTATTCGTCGCATCGGGTCATGCTATACCTTTTTGGAAAGCCCATTTCACGCGCTAACACGTGTTTGACTGATTGTCGTTCGTGAGTTATAGCGTCGCAAACATGGAGCAATATAAAGAGAAAATACGGCATATTTTACAGTACTACTACGATAAAGGCAAAAATACATCTCAAGCCGCCAATAAAATTTGTGCAGTGAATGGACCCGATACAGTTTCCATTTCCACCACACAACGATGGTTTCAACGTTTTCGTTCTAATGTAGAGGTGGTCGAAGATGCGCCACGCTGCGGAAAGCTTGTCGTCGAAAATTGCGATAAAATCACTGAATTGGTCGAAAGAGACCAGCGTAGTAGCAGCCGTAGCATCGGTCAAGAGCTGGGCATGAGTCATCAAAAATTCATTTCAATTTCAATATAAAAAAATTCTGTAAAAGTACCGCAAGACTTTTTTGACAACCTATTATATTATTATTGATATCACTGGATATCAATGATATACTATAAGTCAGATTATGATTTTGCTATCTCATTTGCTTATTATTTTTAAAATAGTTTGCAAATAAAACATACTTAAAAAAAATGTGTACATATTTATGAAAAATATCTATTACATAAAAATGAATCGTTGCTAAGCGCATAATTCAACAACGTCTGGACCAATTTGGCCATTCTTTTTTTTAAACGTTCGTTGAAATTCAAAGATGGTTTTTAAGGCGAGAAAAATTAGAACAATTGCCGGAAAACTCCTAAACGCAGCTCTTTTCATTTCGTTAGTAACGCAAAGGTTCGAGAACGACTAAACGAATATTGATGAAATTTTTTGAGATTATTCGCTGTGGATCTGGGAAAGTTTAGAAATAAAAACCTTATACTTTTCATGAGCAAGGGTCGAAAAATTTTAAAATTCCAAAAAGTGTCTTTTTTCCATACTAACTCTTGTTTTTAAAATTTTTTTGTTTGTTTTGTTTTTCAATGGATTTATTTGTAAATTATTTGTAATTTTTGGTCGTTTGCTCTCTTTATATCGGCTATTAAAAAAGTAAATTATTGAAAATTATTAAGTGAAAACTTTATGTGTGTTTCATACAAAGTGATCAATTATAGACATTCCCACACATTCTTCCTCGGTTGTTGGATGCTGGTTACACCAGATCAAATTGATGAAATCATTTCTGCAGAAATTCTAGATCCAGATATAGATCCAAAATTACACGAAGTGGCGAAAAACCAAATGGCTCATGGACCTTGCAGTTTGAATGTCTGACAATAATGGCACGAAACTCTATACGCGTGCTCTTTTTTCAGAAACGCCAACTGGCAGTAATGGATACCACTCTACCGGCGTTGATCACCGGATGACAATGGCAGAACATTATGCATTCAATTTAGAGGAGTAACTATAGAAGTTGACAACAAATGGATCGTACCTTACTAGCCATTATTGTCTACATTACATTCAAAACCCACATCAATATTGAGTATTGCAGTTTGGTGAAATCGATCAAATACGTTTGCAAGTACGTCATCAAAGAAAGCAACATGGGGGTTATTAGCTTTGAACGAGATGAGATCGATGCGTGAACTGCAGTGAAGTGTTTTGTAAGATATTTACGTTTACTGTTCATGAAAAGGAAACACCGCCAACAACAAAATCGACATTGAAGAGTTTTTTTTCAACTTGCGTCAGTGATCCGTTTGCGAGAATATTGCTCTGTTCGAAAACGCCTTGATATTATGCAAGAAATACATCGTCGAAGAAATGTTTACACAGAAAGCAATGCCAAGCAGAAGATGGAGATCCAAGTGTGTTCTTAACTAATGCATTAGGACGGATTTTCACAATCCACCCGAAAAACGAAGAATGCTTCTACCTTCGGTTCTATTTATTAATATTGTGTACGCGGTTTAACTTCATTTGAGTCATTACGTTTTTTTGTTTGTTTTTTTTATAGTAGGGGGAAGCATCTAAAGCCGGAGTGCGGAACTGTAATCCGCTAAACCTAACCTACTCCCAACTCAAGACTCTCTCACGGAACCACCGGCTAAGTATTACTTCGTGGGAAGGATAAGACATTTAAGTCTCCTCTATTGCGTGGACTGGCGGACACCAAGTCTTCTGAAAAGATCTCAGTTTGGTCATTATGAACGCTGACACTTCACTGACAGCTTTCCATTTACACATGACACATGAGTGTCGTTAAATTATCGACCGTAAAACTACCACCGAGTGTGGTTTTTAGCTTTTCCCTTGTATTCGAAAAACGAGGGCAATAAAATAATACATGTCAGAGTCTTCTAACGGGTGATTTTTTTGAGGTTAGGATTTTCATGCATTAGTATTTGACAGATCACGTGGGATTTCAGACATGGTGTCAAAGAGAAAGATGCTCAGTATGCTTTGACATTTCATCATGAATAGACTTACTAACGAGCAACGCTTGCAAATCATTGAATTTTATTACCAAAATCAGTGTTCGGTTCGAAATGTGTTTATCGACAAATTTTGTTCAGCGATGAGGCTCATTTCTGGTTGAATGGCTACGTAAATAAGCAAAATTGCCGCATTTGGGGTGAAGAGCAACCAGAAGCCGTTCAAGAACTGCCCATGCATCCCGAAAAATGCACTGTTTGGTGTGGTTTGTACGCTGGTGGAATCATTGGACCGTATTTTTTCAAAGATGCTGTTGGACGCAACGTTACGGTGAATGGCGATCGCTATCGTTCGATGCTAACAAACTTTTTGTTGCCAAAAATGGAAGAACTGAACTTGGTTGACATGTGGTTTCAACAAGATGGCGCTACATGCCACACAGCTCGCGATTCTATGGCCATTTTGAGGGAAAACTTCGGACAACAATTCATCTCAAGAAATGGACCCGTAAGTTGGCCACCAAGATCATGCGATTTAACGCCTTTAGACTATTTTTTGTGGGGCTACGTCAAGTCTAAAGTCTACAGAAATAAGCCAGCAACTATTCCAGCTTTGGAAGACAACATTTCCGAAGAAATTCGGGCTATTCCGGCCGAAATGCTCGAAAAAGTTGCCCAAAATTGGACTTTCCGAATGGACCACCTAAGACGCAGCCGCGGTCAACATTTAAATGAAATTATCTTCAAAAAGTAAATGTCATGAACCAATCTAACGTTTCAAATAAAGAACCGATGAGATTTTGCAAATTTTATGCGTTTTTTTTTTTAAAAAAGTTATCAAGCTCTTAAAAAATCACCCTATATTTCTGCCCTAATAATGAAAATAGGAATATTTATCAACGAAAATGGTTTTATTGTTTTTCAAAATATTCTCCATCAAGATTTATACACTTTTGCATGCGCTCAAACCAATTTTCGAAGCACTTTTTCCACTCCGATTGAGACACCTCCAAAACATGGTTTTTGAATGCTTCAACAGAATCTTCTGGCGACGAAAATCGTTGACCACGCATTATTTTCTTGATGTGTGGGAATAAAAAGAAGTCATTGGGTGCCAAGTCAGGGCTGTACGTCCGATGACCCATCAATTCGACGTTTTGGCCTGTCAAAAAGGCACTGGTTTCAGCCGATGCGTGAGAGCTCGCATTGTCATGGTGCACAATGATTCGTCTTCTCTTGTTCGATTTTCGAATTTCTCCGAAGACTTCAGGCAAACAAATGGTGGTGTACCACTCAGAATTGACCGTCCTACGTGGTTTGTGTATTATGGAGAAACTTGAAACATAGATGACAAGCCTGACATCTAAAAGTTTTTTTCTTTTCGAGAAAAGGGGACTGCGCAATTTAAATTATTTTAAATAGTTATTAGTAGTGATGAGCGATATTTCACTACCGGTGATTTTTTCACTGTGATTGAAAAATCGCAAATCGCAACTGCGATCACTTTTTATAAATAGCAGTTCGCTTCTATAAACTGCGATTGCGATCGCAGTTCGAAACTGTGATCGCAGTTCGAACCTGTGAATTACGATCACAATAGCAAATAGCAGAAAAGTAACAACTTTCTTCAGGGTATTGTATATATCGTATATGTTATTTTTCGTCATAGCGGTTTGAAATTTTGAGTGTAACGATCTTATAATTTTTAATAATGGCAGGAAATGTATCAAGGAAAAGAAGTGAAGTGTGATGTTTAAAGTGGTAGATGAAATATAATCAAAATGGAATATTTTAATTTGTTTTAATAAAATTTTTAATTTTACTTATTGTTAAAACCAATTTGAAAGCTTTTGTGATGAATTTTAAAATTTAGTTTAGAGTACAAATTAAAACTCTTTTCATGGTTGCAATATTCATAAATATTTAATTTAAGTTTTTAATAACACTTATTAATAAATTATATGAATTTTAATAAAAATGGAGTTATTTTTACTGTTGTATATTTATTTATTCTTTTATTAAGAAGCTCTTATAATATAATTTAATTTAAAACAAGAATTGTAATTAATTAATTTCGGAAAAAATTATGGAATAAAAAAATTACGGGTTTTTAATATTTTCCCAAAAATTAGGAAATTCCCGTTATTAATTTGGTCTTGAAAATATTATTAGCGGGTATTCAAGACATTCTGATGGATTATGGAATTCCCATCATTAGTTTTTCTTTGAAAATATTAAAAGCGGGTATTCTAAACAAACAAATGATCAACCCCTTGGTAATCCCTTCTAAAAAATGTATGAAACCATCATACCAACATACAAATGAACTATACAATACACTCTACGGGTCAGGTAGCCGAACCGCTCCAACGTTTGCGTAAATGTTGTGCAAGGAAAAGCGGAAAAACTTGACTCGAGTTACAGGAGCCAAAAGAGAATTTGCCGCCAATAACGACAAAATGTTTCCGTCGTTCCCACGACAGTCGGGTCTACGTAAGTGGAACGAATCCGGACGATCTGCCGCTAAAACAACAACAACAACAAAAGGTCTCCGTTTGAACGTCGACTTAGTTGCGATCGCAATAGCAATATAAAATCACAGTGATTTAAAAATAGCAATCACTGAAATCACAGTGATTTAAAAATCGCAATATCGCTCATCTCTAGTTATTAGACATATTTCTAAATACAATATGGGACAGACTTCAGAGATCTGGTATCAAACCCAGCAGCATTAAAAAAATCAAACCCCTACTTTCACAAACACACACTGAAACATGGCAACTATTTGCGCAGAAAAACACCAGGTTGATGAAATGTTGTATTTACAGGTGAGTCAAAGTTTGTATTGTTCAACCATTTGAGAAATTGCAAAAAATTTTTAAACGCTTGTAAAGAATCCCCAAAAAAGTACGAGTTTATGAAAGGATTTCTGTCTTCGAGGGCTTCACAGATAACCTTACCGCTTTCAGAATTATAAAATTGTATACGAAAGGATTATTCGATTCAGCAGAAATGTTTTACACCAAGAATAACCATGACTATATATTTCAAAAAGACAATGATCCGAAATATAAAATCAGACTCTGTATTCAGTAGAAGCAATAGAACAATATTTTACTTTATTGGCGATGACAGTTACAAATCTCCATTCCAAAAAGAATATTTTGGCTTTCTTCTTCTTTACTGGCGTAGACACCGCTTACGCGATTATAGCCGAGTCAACAACAGCGCGCCAGTCGTTTTTTCTCTTCGCTACGTGGCACCAATTGGATATTCCAAGCGAAGCCAGGTCCTTCTCCACTTGGTCCTTCCAACGGAGTGGAGGTCTTCCTCTTCCTCTGCTTCCTCCGGCGGGTACTGCGTCAAATTCTATCAGAGCTGAAGTGTTTTCGTCCATTCAAACAACATATCCTAGCCAGCGTAGCCGCCGTCTTTTAATTCGCTGAACTATTTCTGTGTCGTCGTGTATCTCGTACAGCTCATCGTTTTATCGAATGCGATATTCGCCATGACCAACGCGCAAAGGACCATAAATCTTTCGCAGAACTTTTCTCTCGAAAACTCGCAACGTCGACTCATCGGTTGTTGTCATCGTCCAAGCCTCTGCACCATATAGCAGGACGGGAATTATGAGCGACTTATAGAGTTTGGCTTTTGTTCGTCAAGAGAGGACTTTACTTTTCAATTGCCTACTCAGTCCGAAGTAGCACCTGTTGGTAAGAGTAATCCTGCGTTGGATTTCCAGGCTGACGTTGTTGATGGTGTTAATGCTGGTTCCTAATTAGACGAAATTATCTACAACTTCAAAGTTATGACTGTCAACAGTGACGTGCCAGTTGCGTTTGAACAGCCGAGGTGAACGGTCGTGTGCGCGGACGATTTCAGTTGACGGTGCGTTATTTAGTGACAATATTGTGATCTAAGTCACAGGCAAAATATTTGAAAACGTTTTTATCAAAACGAAGAGGATTAAGTGCAAACAATAGAAGTGCAGTGTGGGTATTACCCAAATATTGTGCGGAAAAACATTCATTTCCCGAGAAAAAAAAAAAAAAAAAAAAAAAAGGGATTAAGTGAAGTGGCAAATGTGCTTGTGTGTGCTACCTAACGCAGGTAGAACTTCTGTGAGAGAGCACAAGAAAGTTTTAGTGCGTGAAAACAATAGAAGTGCAGTACGGGTTTACCCAAATATTGCAAACAATAAAAGTGGTGTGTGGGATTTTCCCAAAAGTGCGCAAACAATAGACGCAAAATTAGTGCATTAAGCGCAGTGACGCAGGTAGAACCTCTGTGAAGTGTGAGAGAAACTCTAGTGCGTAAAACCCCCCGAGCATTTGGGGTTTTCCGCTAATTTTGAAACGGCTTGGGTTTTCCCAAGGACAAGAGACAGTGGAATATTAGTGCCGTGAAATTTCGAGAGGCAGAAATGCCCAAAACAAAGAGGAAGGGAGCTAAATCCCAAACAAAAATGGAGGAGTCCGTGATGATGGTCGAAGTGGAGGCTTCTTCGGATTCCGAAGAAGTGCCTCTGAAGCCGCCGCCGTCGAAAAGGAAGGCCCGCAAAGGGCCATCGCCAGAGGAGGAAGAGCATAGGAGCAGTTGCTTTGATAGGGACTGCAGTGTGGACAGCACTGCCAATGATGCCGAGAGTTCTTTTGGAGGAGGTAAATATTGTAATTCTAATGTTGGGGGTGGCGCTAACCCAATCATTGCAGCTCTCGCAGCTTTAAATGATGAGTTTAGTGCCATGGTGTTCGGGGGGGAGTTTGAGGCAGAAACCATGAAGGGGTTCATAATTCATGGTAGGAAGTACGAGTCACTGGTACTGAAAGTGATGGCTGAAAATGCCCACCTTCGCGGGCAGATAGATGCACTGCACAAGGTTAATAGTGCAGTTGGTCATTCGACCAGATACATGGAGGCTCCTGTGTCTTCGGCGATTGCCCCACCAGCACCTGTGCTGGAGGCAATAGCGCCAAAGGAGCCTAAACCTGTGGAGACCTGGTCTGTTGTGGTCAGAAGCAAGGCTCCAGGCACCTCATCTAAGGAGGTGGCCAAAAAGCTTGTAAAAGAAGTGGGTCCTTCTCTCGGCGTGCGTGTGCACGCAATGAAGCAAACGAAGGATGGTGGTGTGGTCATTCGGACCCCCTCCATCAAGGAAAGGGATATGGTGGTGAAAAACACCAAATTTGCTGAGGTCGGTTTAGATGTGTACGTCAATAAAAAGGAGAGGAAAAGGGTCGTTGTGCAGGGTGTGCACACCGAGTTCGAAATTAACGAGTTCATGGATGAACTATTCGAGAACACTATCAAGAAGAGTTGTCCTGGGGTGAACCAACTAGATGTCCGCGTAAGAAGCTATTCCTGGAATAAGGAGAATGGTAGGACGACCATTGTTCTAGAAGGAACGGACGAGGTGATCGCAAGTCTTTTGAAGGTAGGAAGGGTCTACGTGAAGTGGTTTTCCTTCCGTGTTCGTGCGGATAGCCCAGTTGCCGGTTGTTTCCGGTGTATGGGCTTTGACCATCGAGTTGCAAATTGTCCGGTCAAGTCCGATGTCTGCCGGAGGTGTGGCCAAGAGGGTCACAAGGCGGTACGTTGCGTCAATGCCCCGCATTGTCGCAACTGCCACTTGAAGGGGAAGCCGGCTGGACATCTCATGATGTCCGCTGCCTGTCCAGTATATTGCGGCATAGTCGAGCGCGCGCTTGCCAAACATTGATGGGCGCGCTAAAACGTTCGATTGGGTAGGTTAAGTAAGGGGGTTTGCTGGGGGTTTGGGATGGGAGTGTGGGGTCTAGCCCCTGGTCACCAGTCCAGAGCAGTATGGAAGCTCAACTGGTAGTAGTTTCGGCTACGAAGTCTGACCGGAGACTTAATTCTGGTACCACGGGGAGCAGGAGCCCTTGGAGTTCGCTCCAACCTGCTCATGCGGTAGGCCCCTTGGGGAGTATCGTGGTGGTTGTGGTTTATACCCAAATCGCGGGAAGAGTGTTTCGATCACTCAATGTGGAGTTGCATTGCAACCGGGTGCCGGACCCATAGCACGGCAGAGGTTTTAGATGGGCCTCGAACCCTACCAAGGTGGTTAGTGTGTCCATTCCACACTGCCAATTGGTACTGAAAATGCTTAGCATTCTCAGGGCGCTGATCAACGCATTGATTTGATCCGTTGTACTTTTGAGTACCGTAGAGTAAGGTTGTCGTCAGCAGGTACCTACGTAAAACACACCGGACGTTGTCAACAGTGACGTGAGAGCCAAGTCGCGAGTGCGACGACTGTTTGTTTGATGACAGGAGATATTTCGTCTTGCCCTCGTTCACTGCCAGACCCATTTGCGTTGCTTCCTTGTTCAGTCTGGAGAAAGCAGAACTAACGGCGCGGGTGTTGAGACCGATGATATCAATATCATCGGCATACGCCAGCAGCTGTACACTCTTATAAAAGATTGTACCTCCTCGATTAAGTTCTGCAGCTCGAATAATTTTCTCCAGCAGCAGATTGAAGAAGTCGCACGATAGGGAGTCGCCTTGTCTGAAACCTCGTTTGGTATCGAACGGCTCGGAGAGGTCCTTCCCGATCCTGACGGAGCTTGTCGTGTTGCTCAACGTCAGTTTACACAGCCGTATTAATTTTGCGGGGATACCAAATTCAGACATCGCGGCATAAAGGCAGCTCCTTTTCGTGCTGTCGAAAGCAGCTTTGAAATCGACGAATAGGTGGTGAGTGTCGATTCTCCTTTCACGGGTCTTTTCCAAGATTTGGCGCATGGTGAATATCTGGTCGGTTGTTGATTTACCAGGTCTGAAGCCACACTGATAAGGTCCAATCAGTTTGTTGACGGTGGGCTTTAATCTTTCACACAATACGCTCGACAGAACCTTATATGCGATGTTGAGGAGGCTAAGCCCACGGTAGTTGGCGCAGATTGTGGGGTCTCCTTTTTTATGGATTGGGCATAGCACACTTAAATGCCATTCGTTGGGCATACTTTCGTCCGACCATATTTTGCAAAGAAGCTGATGCATGCACCTTATCAGCTCTTCGCCGCCGTATTTGAATAGCTCGGCCGGCAATCCATCGGCCCCTGCCGCTTTGTTGTTTTTCAGTCGGGCAATTGCTATTCGAACTTCTTCATGGTCGGGCAATGGAACGCCTGCTCCATCGTCATCGATTGGGGTATCGGGTTCGCCTTCTCCCGGTGTTGTGCTATCACTGCCATACAGCAGGTTGGAGAAGTGTTCCCTCCATAATTTAAGTATGCTCTGGGCATCGGTAACTAGATCACCTTGGGGGGTTCTACAGGAGTATGCTCCGGTCTTGAAACCTTCTGTAAGCCGCCGCATCTTTTCGTAGAATTTTCGAGCATTACCCCTGTCTGCCAGCTTATCGAGCTGTTCGTACTCACGCATTTCGGCCTCTTTCTTCTTCTGGCTGCAAATGCGTCTCGCTTCCCTCTTCATTCCTTTTTAACTTAGAGTCATCATTTCATTTGCCAGCGATTCTTACCGTAGACAAGCCATATGCACTCACTTTCAGAACATATATTTGCTTTGCTCCTCAATTGTGGGCAACACTTGATGTTGCATAATTTTACTGCAGAAGCTGATGTTCCTTTTATGATAACACCGAGTGTATGTTTTAACGCCTTAGGATATGCTATGATTCGCTTGCTTGTTTATGTGTATGTAAACTGTTTGTAAAGGATTTGATTCCTCGAATGAACTGCAGCAATATAGCGTCAATGAAGTTTATTTCCTGCCTCAATTGCCAAAACAACAAAAAGAATGAATGAACATGGACAACGAGAATACTGAGAGAATCAGTCTTTAAACAAACGAAGCGTTGTACTTGAGCATAAGCTTTATTTGGTTGTCTATGGTAAATTTGTTTTGATTTTTCTCAAAAATACGACAACTGGCCGCTTTTTCTGTTTACTTGCCACTAGTAGCGTTTGGATGCTGTAAAGAAAAATATATGCACGTGTGTTTTTGCTTTGTAAACAAGCCAAGTTTTCTTTGCAAACATGTGAAATTTTAAACAGGTTACGTCTTTTATTGAATTAATGAGCTCAATAAGTATGATCGGAGTGACCTGTAAATAAGTTTTAAGCTGTTTACTGAACCCTTGACTAATACAGATGAACCAGTCAAGTAGATAAAGCCCAAATAAAGGAATTACATGATTTTAAAGTAACTAAAAACTAACATTAAACAGGCATAAATACCACAGGTCATCATAATTAGCAATTAGCTCCTAAATATTCTGAACAATATTTTTAAAGTAACTACAAGGAATTCATCTCTTTATTTGGTTCTCAATCATTTATAAATTATATGGATACTCTTCGACCTGAACGGTAATCAACACGCAACTATGCACCAATAGTTTCATGGAGAGTCATAGTAAAAGGATGTTAATATACTGTATAACATGTAGATACTACTGTGCCCAAAAAATAAGGTGAAGTTGTATTTATTTTGAAAATTCTTTATTTATTCTTCCAAATCAATTTCATCCCCTTCAAAGTAAACCTCTCCCGATGCAATGCACTTATGCCAACGAATCTTCGAAACACTGGTTGTAGTCACTTTCCGGGATGGCCTTCAGTTCCGTCTTTGCTGCGGCTTGAATCTCCTCTATCCTATAAAAACGGTATCTCCGGAGCGGTCTTTTGAGCTTGGTGAACAGCCAGAAGTCGCACGGCGCCAGATCCGGTGAATACGGTGGTTGCGGAACGATATGCGTTGAGTTTTTGGCGAAATAATCACGAATTACGAGGGCAGTATGGGATGGTGCATTATCGTGGTGTAAAAACCAAGAATTGTGTTTCCATAATTCCGGCCTTTTTTGGCGGATAGCGTTACGCAAACGACGCATAACGTTCAAATAATATTCCTTGTTGAATCGAAGAAAACAGTCAACATGACCTTGATTGTTGAGCGACTTTGGTGCGATTTTTTTGGTCTCGGCTTCTTTTGGGACGATATTCGCTTGATTTATCGGTTGTTTCGGGGTCGTAAGCATAGATCCAAGTCTCATCGTCAGTTATAATGCGTTTCATGACACCCTGGTAGTCGGAAAGCATCGTTTCACACACCTTTTTCCCAAAAAATTCAATGATTTCGGTACCAGTCGAGATTTGACGCGCTTGAGGCCCAAAACATCCTTCAAAATGGTATTGGCTGAGCCTTTAGATATGCCAACTTCATCATGTAAACATTTTTTTAGACATAACCTCACCACCAAAGGCTTTCTGCACCATCCTCAACGTATCAGCAGCAGAAAATTGATTCCGTAAACAAAATGTAATGCAAATTCTTTGCTCAACAAATTTCGACATCGCAAAAAACGAAAAACTTACTTTTAGCAGCACACAAAACGACACGTATCTCAAACACTAATGAATATTTTAACAAAAAAAAAATAATTCTCCAAATCCTTCGACGCCCGCAGTTTAAATTCAAATGTCACCTTATTTTTTGGACACAGTAGTAAAGGGTGATTTTTTAAGAGCTTGATAACTTTTTTTTAAAAAAAAACGCATAAAATTTGCAAAATCTCATCGGTTCTTTATTTGAAACGTTAGATTGGTTCATGACATTTACTTTTTGAAGATAATTTCATTTAAATGTTGACCGCGGCTGCGTCTTAGGTGGTCCATTCGGAAAGTCCAATTTTGGGCAACTTTTTCGAGCATTTCGGCCGGAATAGCCCGAATTTCTTCGGAAATGTTGTCTTCCAAAGCTGGAATAGTTGCTGGCTTATTTCTGTAGACTTTAGACTTGACGTAGCCCCACAAAAAATAGTCTAAAGGCGTTAAATCGCATGATCTTGGTGGCCAACTTACGGGTCCATTTCTTGAGATGAATTGTTGTCCGAAGTTTTCCCTCAAAATGGCCATAGAATCGCGAGCTGTGTGGCATGTAGCGCCATCTTGTTGAAGCCACATGTCAACCAAGTTCAGTTCTTCCATTTTTGGCAACAAAAAGTTTGTTAGCATCGAACGATAGCGATCGCCATTCACCGTAACGTTGCGTCCAACAGCATCTTTGAAAAAATACGGTCCAATGATTCCACCAGCGTACAAACCACACCAAACAGTGCATTTTTCGGGATGCATGGGCAGTTCTTGAACGGCTTCTGGTTGCTCTTCACCCCAAATGCGGCAATTTTGCTTATTTACGTAGCCATTCAACCAGAAATGAGCCTCATCGCTGAACAAAACACGCGCGCGAAACACATTTCGAACCGAACACTGATTTTGGTAATAAAATTCAATGATTTGCAAGCGTTGCTCGTTAGTAAGTCTATTCATGATGAAATGTCAAAGCATACTGAGCATCTTTCTCTTTGACACCATGTCTGAAATCCCACGTGATCTGTCAAATACTAATGCATGAAAATCCTAACCTCAAAAAAATCACCCGTTATGTTCGCAACTAAATGTGTATACTACGAGTAGAATATCAGACAAAACGCTTCATAAAAGTATATGAGTATGTGCATTATATTGTTAAATGCATAACATAGATCGCAAGGTTTCCATGACACAGTCTTTTATTTTCTTGTCTGGCATTTTACAGATAATTTTTGCTGTACTCTGCTGCATTGTCCGTATATGTAATGTTATGACTCGACCCAAATGTCCTTTAAAGCACAAAGACTCATAAGCATACTTCCACTAACATGTACAAGTATACACGAGTCCGCCACCTTTTTTTTCTTGGTGGAGAATCACTTGATTTTGCTGGTCGAACGGACTAGCCAAAAGACCAGCTTATTATGCTTAAAAGGCTGCAATTACTGCTGTCTTTACTACTACTTCGTATTGGTGTTTACATTTATGTTTGACCTGTGGTCACTAATTCAATTAGGACGATATAAATAAAAAGAATAATCTTTTTTTATTTTTCATTATATTCAGTAATTTTACAATTTAATTATGGAAAGATGTACGCAAGACCAACATTTACAAATTGGGGTGCCATAATTAAACAAAGATTTCGATACTGATGCGAAGAACATCAAAAGTTATTCAAGAACAACCATCACATTCACCTATATCGACAGTTTGGTGTGCTTGTTGGCCATCATCGGATACCATTTGAAAGATATTATATTAATAATCAATTAAAAAACATTTGAATTTTCTTAACAATTTATATGAAGGTTTTTTTAAGAATTCGTATCATTTTTGTTGAAAATTTTGTACCATACACGTTTACCAAGGAGTTTGTTGCTTTTATTGCTTAGTTTTTTCTCTTTTATAGCATCGGTTATTTTTTAAAATTTTTTGCCTCTATGAGAATTAGTGCAATATAAGTGCATAGACTTCAGATCATTTTAAATTGTTCAGTCATATTTTTTATAACTATTATGGTATTATAAATAAAAATATAAAATATTAATTTTGATACGAGAAAATACGGCTGCCTTTATTAGTTCTAGTAAATAAAATCCAAGGCTTTTTAATAAATGCCTTAAGTAATCTGCCTCTCGCAACGTATTCTGTCGGGTCGTCGAAAAAGTTTTTTCGTGCTACACGAACTGATACAGCATTGTCTCCGTAAACTTCACAAATTTTATTAATGCCATTCTTCCCTTTTTTATACAAACATTTCAAAATATAGCGAATTACTTCATTATTTTCACTCCTTTTTGAACAGCTGTAAATTTTTCTCAATTTCCACAAATTTAATTTGTTTTTGGTTAAATGAAGCTTGAAATCTTATGTTAGCAACACCATATGGACACAATGTGATTGGTAGTACTGAAGATATACGACTGCAACGACATCTATTGACAAAATACGAAAAGACTTCTTCGACTACCCAATATACTTGTAAATTATAAAAAAACTTGTATAGAAGTGTATAAGTGAAAGTTCAAGCGGGAAAATAAAACTTAATAGTTTTTTTGATTGAAAAATTATAACTATTAAGAGAAGGAAATCCTGGTTATATCAACTCTTAACCTATCTATTCAGAGTCTCTAGCAAATCGACTAATAATTAATAATTAGTAATAATTTCACTAATTTTCCTCCTACACTGGCTCTATTTTCATTAATTGATCCACCATCCATTTGAAACTGGTGTGCTGGTGACAACTAACCTATGACATCTCAGCTATGCTGCTGTCATCTCTTAATACGTGTGATGGTTTTTCGCTGATGCGCTTTTGGTGACATCATCGTCAACATGGTGTTAAAATGACTTCACTGAATTCAATTTATCACTCCCTTCTTGTCTTACCCACCGTAGAGATGAAACATCACGAAGAGTTGCTCGAGGATATTAGAGATGACGCATCTACGAATTTATTATCTGACAAAGGTGAGTATGAAACGTTATATATTATAAACTAGCTTTTTACCCGCGGCTTCGTCCGCAGTAGAGCCATTAAATAAGTATGAGAGATAAAGGGTAAGGGTATAATAATAGAAATGACTCAAAGTGATAACTAAATTTTATTGCTTGGCTGAGATGAACAATTTTTAAAATTTCCTACAGACAATGAAGATTCAACACCTTAAAATATGCGTATTAAAATGCAACAACTAATCTTAAAATATATTTCACCGTAACAAAAATAAATAATTCTGAATTCTAACAATTTAAAAAAATAAAATACAAAGTATTAATCTAGGATATTTTTGTAGACCATGTTATAAGTTTTCCCGTCGGGTGCAAATATGTGCAAATTCTGGGCATTAGATACACGTGAACAGGGTACATAGAGTTGACTATGAGAGAAGCATGGGTTTTCTAAATACACTCCTGCTAGCAGTAATGCTTGTCCTTGTGCCCTCTTTATAGTAACAGCAAAGCTAAGCTTGACGGGAAACTGAACCCTTTTAAATTTGAATGGAAAGTCAGTGGGAACAATTGGTATTCGAGGTATTATAACACTATTTCCATCACCGACACCTGTTAAAGTAGTAGCACCAAGTATGTTCTGTCCCAATTTTGTTATCCGAAGCTTTGTTCCATTACATAGCAGAGGAGCATCTAGATTTCGCATAAGCATTACTGGTATATTTAGTTTCAATTGAAGTTTATGTGACGGTACACCCTATAGTTCAAGTGAATTTAAAAACTCCATAGGATATGAAGTACTTAGTTCCGTATCTATAATTGTATCCATTGACAAATATTCCTTCATTTTTCCTTGAACCTCGTTTAAAATATCAGTGTTGATCCTATTTACAATTTCATTTCTTGGTGCTAATATTGCTCTTGCACATAACCAATGATCACTACACAAATTTTGTCGCAATTCCGGAAAAACATTAGCAATGAAATCCACATCACTTTCTACTAAATTACAAAATTCTCTTGACAGTAATATATAGCCTTCAACGTCAACAGCTAAACAACCATCATCAATTTTCAACAATATTTCTGCGTAAAGTCCTGAATCCACGTCATTTTGAAGATGCACTCCCATATCAGTTTTCAGGCGGAGTTTTTCAACTGTTGACCATAAGCGTGGTGATTAAATGCACGCTTGAATTTCATCTGCTGGTATCCCCCTCTGAATCACTGGGAGGGTTTGACGGAAATCACCAGTCAATAAAACTACCATGCCATTTTGGATATATCAGATTTTCGCTTCCGAGGCATTTTCTATGAAAAGCAGAGTTAGAATTAACATCAGCGAGTAAGATCTAAAATAATAAAATGACTGCTAACCACAAAAATTACGGACTACCTCAAAAATTTAAATAGTTTTATACTGCATGTAACGACAGAAGAAAATAACAATAAATATAGAAAAATTAATATTATTATGTTAATACAACTCTAACAAATAATTTCGACCAAATTAGTTATTACAAAAACGGTACTTACGGTCTTTTATTTAGATCATTAAAAGAGAAATAATTCTGAATCTTTTTTTTCTTTAGCTGGAAATATTATAACTGAAAAAAGAAATAGGCTCGGGCCATGTTCAGTTGATAGCTTATTGTTTTTAATTTCATTTTATAAAAGTTTTAGCGTTTAAGATTGAAACCAGAAAATAAACCTTCTTTTAATTTTAAGTTTTTGTTGATCTCAGTGAAGAAGTGATTAAAATTTGTGTTCCCTAATATTTTAAGCATTTCCTTCATTTATTAATTTTAAGCATTAATTGACTTTTAGTTTCAAGCGTTAAGACTGAAGAAATATATGCAGTAATATTTTGGTTAATTTTATGCATCGCAACTTATTCGCAAGGCAATTCTCCATCTGATTGGTTCGATCACAATCAATTCAAAGCACACTTGATCGATGTCTGAGTTTTCGTGCATCATTAGACTCGATCGTGTTTTTCTCTTCAATCATTTCCAATCATCATACCGGAACCAAAAAATCAGTTTGAATTAGTAAGCAGAACAATCAAAACAACTGACCGATTGTTAATACAACTCTAATAAATAATTTCGACCAAATTAGTTATCACAAAAACGGTACTCACGGACTTTTTTTAGATCACTAAAAGAGAAATAATTCTTTCATACATAACGTTTGTGTATCTTGAACCGCTTTCGCAGCGCAAGGAACGGAAGCCCTCAAAGATAAATAATTTCCCCCGTTTTTTACACATTTACCACTGTTTCTTCGCTCCTATTGGTCGCAGCGTGATGCTAAGGGTGATTTTTTAAGAGCTTGATAACTTTTTTAAAAAAAAAAACGCATAAAATTTGCAAAATCTCATCGGTTCTTTATTTGAAACGTTAGATTGGTTCATGACATTTACTTTTTGAAGATAATTTCATTTAAATGTTGACCGCGGCTGCGTCTTAGGTGGTCCATTCGGAAAGTCCAATTTTGGGCAACTTTTTCGAGCATTTCGGCCGGAATAGCCCGAATTTCTTCGGAAATGTTGTCTTCCAAAGCTGGAATAGTTGCTGGCTTATTTCTGTAGACTTTAGACTTGACGTAGCCCCACAAAAAATAGTCTAAAGGCGTTAAATCGCATGATCTTGGTGGCCAACTTACGGGTCCATTTCTTGAGATGAATTGTTGTCCGAAGTTTTCCCTCAAAATGGCCATAGAATCGCGAGCTGTGTGGCATGTAGCGCCATCTTGTTGAAACCACATGTCAACCAAGTTCAGTTCTTCCATTTTTGGCAACAAAAAGTTTGTTTAGCATCGAACGATAGCGATCGCCATTCACCGTAAAACGTTGCGTCCAACAGCATCTTTGAAAAAATACGGTCCAATGATTCCACCAGCGTACAAAACCACACCAAACAGTGCATTTTTCGGGATGCATGGGCAGTTCTTGAACGGCTTCTGGTTGCTCTTCACCCCAAATGCGGCAATTTTGCTTATTTACGTAGCCATTCAACCAGAAATGAGCCTCATCGCTGAACAAAATTTGTCGATAAAAACGAAACGAAACACATTTCGAACCGAACACTGATTTTGGTAATAAAATTCAATGATTTGCAAGCGTTGCTCGTTAGTAAGTCTATTCATGATGAAATGTCAAAGCATACTGAGCATCTTTCTCTTTGACACCATGTCTGAAATCCCACGTGATCTGTCAAATACTAATGCATGAAAATCCTAACCTCAAAAAAATCACCCGTTATATAGCCTATAGCCTTCCTCGATAAATGGACTATCCAACACAAAAAGAATTATTCAATTCGAACCAGTAGTTTCGGAGATTAGCGCGTTCAAACAAACAAACTCTTCAGCTTTATAATATTAGTATAGATAATAGTAAAAATCTTATTATAATTTAGGCAATAAAACTTTATTCTTATAGCCAAGCTAGCGTAGTTCAAATTGTTGGCTTAGATATTATGCCTCTATCTTTTTTTTTTTTTTTGTTTCAATATCTTTTTATTTATTGAATCTGCTTTTTGTTTTGAAAGCCTAACAATCTATATATAAAGGGTGATTTTTTAAGAGCTTGATAACTTTTTTTT
Organism: Bactrocera dorsalis; assembly: GCF_023373825.1. Taxonomy (NCBI): domain Eukaryota; kingdom Metazoa; phylum Arthropoda; class Insecta; order Diptera; family Tephritidae; genus Bactrocera; species Bactrocera dorsalis. The sequence goes on along the minus strand of NC_064303.1, from coordinate 37,937,880 downwards.
TAAAAAAAACGCATAAAATTTGCAAAATCTCATCGGTTCTTTATTTGAAACGTTAGATTGGTTCATGACATTTACTTTTTGAAGATAATTTCATTTAAATGTTGACCGCGGCTGCGTCTTAGGTGGTCCATTCGGAAAGTCCAATTTTGGGCAACTTTTTCGAGCATTTCGGCCGGAATAGCCCGAATTTCTTCGGAAATGTTGTCTTCCAAAGCTGGAATAGTTGCTGGCTTATTTCTGTAGACTTTAGACTTGACGTAGCCCCACAAAAAATAGTCTAAAGGCGTTAAATCGCATGATCTTGGTGGCCAACTTACGGGTCCATTTCTTGAGATGAATTGTTGTCCGAAGTTTCCCCTCAAAATGGCCATAGAATCGCGAGCTGTGTGGCATGTAGCGCCATCTTGTTGAAACCACATGTCAACCAAGTTCAGTTCTTCCATTTTTGGCAACAAAAAGTTTGTTAGCATCGAACGATAGCGATCGCCATTCACCGTAACGTTGCGTCCAACAGCATCTTTGAAAAAATACGGTCCAATGATTCCACCAGCGTACAAACCACACCAAACAGTGCATTTTTCGGGATGCATGGGCAGTTCTTGAACGGCTTCTGGTTGCTCTTCACCCCAAATGCGGCAATTTTGCTTATTTACGTAGCCATTCAACCAGAAATGAGCCTCATCGCTGAACAAAATTTGTCCTAAAAAAAAAAAAAAACCGAACACTGATTTTGGTAATAAAATTCAATGATTTGCAAGCGTTGCTCGTTAGTAAGTCTATTCATGATGAAATGTCAAAGCATACTGAGCATCTTTCTCTTTGACACCATGTCTGAAATCCCACGTGATCTGTCAAATACTAATGCATGAAAATCCTAACCTCAAAAAAATCACCCTATATATATATATATTTTTTAGTATTAATACCTTATATGTTTTAGTATATTGTTTAGAAGAGAGTACTATAGCCTAGAGTGAATGAAATAACAATCTTTAGGTGAAAAAATGAAGGATAGCTGCAAACAGTCTATGCATATACCTGACCGGATGGTAATAAAGATTATGCTGTCTGCTGAAGTGAGTCCACAATAAAATTGGTTTATAAGACCCTAATGAATAAAATATATTAATGGCAGATCTGGTCAAATACTTTTAAAATTTTATTTTTTTCAGCACTTTCAAACCCGTCTGCTGCAATGTTAAACGCGCGATAATGGTCTGCCATTGTTGTTTTTCGATAATAATAATAATATATTGTAAAATTGTAAAACGGCAGACGTGGTCAAATACGTTTAAATTTCACCAAAAATCGATACCTGGTCAATCTGGTCAAATACATACAAATAGAAACATTCGATCCGAGACAGCTATGTCGCTTGATAAATTTCCTTGTGCTGAAACACAGACAATCGACGAAATCGATAAGTCGCAATCCACTTGGAGATGTTTCGTCACGGAAGCTGATTTGTCTAACTGTTCTACCAAACATGCCTTCTTTGCTCATCCTAGCGTTAAAATCTAGGAAAAAGTTTTGTCCTATTTTTTTACATTTTTGCTGAGGATTTAAAGCTTCCAATGTTAATACTAGCAATTAACATAAATAGTGTAAGCCTATACAATATATGTATAAGTTTTCTGGTTCACCCTAATTAATGTTTTTGTGAATATTTGTGCTGATTTTAGAGTCATATGCAAATAAAGTTTATAGCAATTCAAGAAAATAATGCAGTTTTGTGCTTAAGCTACAAACATGCACGCAAATAAATTAAAATTTAAAATGAATTATGTTCAGACCGGACGAGATCATTTTTTTTAATTTCCGAACCTCAACATTCTTATATATATAATTCAGTCATCATATAGTATTAAGTTAAAATATTTTTAATTGCTAAGTAAGAATATTTACACAAGAATATTTTCACACTTAAAAACAAACTTATTAAACAATAATTCGATGTATGAGATAGCTATTAAATTCGGAATAGAAAAGATTGCGTAAAAGACGCTTTCAGAGGATTACTTTTTCAATGAACTTGAAGTCAAATAGTAGGCACTCGCTGTATGTGGCTTTGTGCGACTTTGAATGAACTTTGGAATCACGAATAAATCTTATTTTATTTAACAAAATTTTTCTGCCATCCTCTATGTATCCGTTTATAACACAACATTTTAAATGATAATTTTTGTAATTAAATATCGTCACTATTCTTAAATTTTTATAACATTTTGGGTTGTAGCCAGTTCAGAAAAAATACTTGTTTTTGGTTATTTAATTTAAAACACCCAATATTTATTACTATTAAAACTATTATAAGTATACCATTTAATATCCATATATAAACTATATATATTTATTTTTTTGTGATTTTATGATTTATTAAAACATTTAAACTTGCAAACGGCAATCATATAGTTTTGGTAGAACTTGTATCTGTCCGTTTCAGTCGTTCGAATACTAATCGTCAAAACCTCCTAAATCTTGACAGCTGACAGAGTTTTGTCGTTTAGAAATTACCCTCTCATAAATGATAGATAAGTTGGGCATCTCTTTATTTCTATTTAGTATAGTACATTTGTCCACATTTTGTTGTGGAATACTTCATTTTAAGCCCTGAGCAATGGTGTACGTTAATTAGACACAGCCATGTAGATTAAACGTACGGTAACAACATAACTAAAGGAAAATTGAGGGTGCCGACATTAACTACGAATTTATGTTCACCATCGGCTACTATTTTCCTGTTTTCCGTTATACACTCTAAGTTAAGCCGAGCTAAGGTCTTAGCCAAATTTGTACTTCTCTGTACACAAAATTCAATATGTTTTTTTGACAAATGTTATACCACAGTTGTAGTCTTGTAAATTTCACATTAAGACTAATCCAAACATTGGGAAATTCCACACATATGTATTGATAGACAACACGTATTATCGCATCCAGCTTTATGCGTTTTCGTAAGCATAATTATAAACACATAACGCTGCTTACATATACGTAATATAAGATATATGTATTGATTATTCTTCTTCTATCCTGGGGTAGACATCGTAGCGCCAATTGGATATTCCAAGCGAAGCCAGGTTCTTCCCTACTTGGTTCCTTCAACGGAGTGGAGGTCTTCTTTTTCCTCTGCTTCCCCCGGCGGGCACTGCGTCGAATACTTTCAGAGCTGGAGTGTTTTCGTCCATTCGGATAACATGACCTAGCCAGCGTAACCGCTGTCTTTCACCTTTACTCCATCAATGGCGTTCGCCATGTACAGAAACAGATGATAATCCCTTGGCGCTTCGTCCCCTTCGTCACCAGTCACCACCCGTTTCAAAAAATGGTCAAGTTCCGTTCAGCAGCATATTTCAGGCGTTGATTTGGTCCATAAGGTTTTTTTGCGTCAAATCATGCGGCACCCAAACATCAATCTGGTTCGTGCATCCAGCCTTCCACAGATGGTTCAAAATGGTTTGGTGAATAACTCCCATCTTCTAAGCGATGCCACGAGATGCCACATGCCGGTATAACTCCATGTTTTCCATGATTTGATCGGTATTCGTCGTCACAGGTCTTCCGCCGGGTGGCTTATCCACCCGCTCTGAATCATCGAAACCATTCGTTCACAGTTCGAAGTGATAGAGTACCATCCCCCAAAACACCATTAATCTCACGGAATGTTTCCCTAGCGCATTTGCCTTTAACGAAGAAAAAATTTAAAAAAGCGCGAATTTCGGCGTTATAGTCTAAGAGCCCGTGACATCCAGACCTTCGTCATTTTATAAAAGCTGAAAGTTTGTTGAAGTATGCTTTGAACATAGGTAAGAACGATGGCAAAATGTGAAATTCAAGTCATCGTGGCTTTGGGGGGTAGCGGGTGGGACAGGTGCATAAAATAACAGCCAACTTTCTTTATTTTATAAAGCGTAATTTTTTAATATGTTATTCGGAATAACATTACAAACCATCTTATTTATTGCCAGACACTTTTTATGGTGGCAATCCCTTGCCAGACGCCCTAAAACTTTAATAAATTTTAATTCTACTTTCGTTATAGTATAAAAGTTAAAATTTATACATGTTATTTGGGTGACTATTAGAAGATGTTCTCAGTTGCCAGACAGTTTCGACAGTTCCTACCTAGGGGTCCCAATACCAAGGGTATAGGTACGAGCGCGAGGCAATATACAATCGTATAGGTGCGAGTGAGATAGCGCGTCAGGAGCGATCGAATGATGTTATTGTGTAATTATTTACGACTTAATATTTAAATAAAAGTTTAAAAATTAACCTATTTGGTAAATTACTAAATAATGTGTAAATTTAATGCGAAATTAAACTTCTCATTCAAATTTGATTGCATAGCTAATACATAAAAGGAATGAAAATATTTCTTTTGTAATTACGACATATAGGCTATAGAAATTATTTATCATATCTAATTAATAGAAATATTTATTTAAATTTTCAAAGAAGCGCATTGTTTCTTTTGAAATTTACAAAATTATAAACATTCTTCATAGCTTTCATTATTAATATTGATTTCGTAATTTTCTTCATACTCTTCATCACTGCTGCACCATATTTCTTCTGGCTCATTGTCAGTGTCATCTTCTTCGTTAGTTTCTGTAAAAAAAGTTACACAATTATGAAAAGTAAAAATTATGTATAATAATTTGAAGTAATATGTATATACCTGATGTAGTTTGCAGTGCATCACTGACAAAATTCGGTAACTGATCGCCTTCAAACAATTTAAAATTGTATTGGCTGTTAACTTGTACCCAACCATTGTTTGCTGGTTCATGTATTGATGGAATTTTCTTATGAGCATTATTCCAAATGCTGGATATATAATTAGCACGTCGAAATTGTTGGAATAGCTCTGATTTACAGGGTGGCAGACTATTCCCATCAAAATTGCATATTTTTTTTCTCTGAAACGCTTCATTAACATCGCAAACCGTATAATTATTAATAAACAATTGAAGACGGGCAGCATCAACATCAATTATCGTACCAACATTATATATATCACATATGAACTGCTGTATTATGTCAAAAGTGCTTTGTATTTCACTACCATCTTCCTAGACTACCTATGAATAATTTTTCAAAAGATAATGAGAAAAAAAATAAAATTCGAGTTGGTGGTACAATACAAGAAGTTAAAATTCAGAGAGATCTGTTTGGACGTATGCTGGGAATATCCATGGATCATAGTATAGATATTTTGAAAATTTTATCACATCCAATTACCTCAGTGCCTTTGTCCATGTGCCATTTGGATGGTACAATTTGCAAGACGGATAAATCTGCCTTAATGAAATGTTTGGAAAAAGAGGTAGAGCATGAACCACCACGTTATGTAGATGTCGTAATAATTGATGGATTCTTCATGTTGCATACGATGAAAAATATTCCAAAAACATTCGGCAGCATTTCTAAAAAAATGTTGCAAATGGTTACTCAAATGCGAGCATCACGAGTTGACGTTATATTCGACCAATACTTTACACCATCGATCAAAGATTACGAACATACCCAGCGAACTGGAACTGATCAAATTCGGCCGAGTAATTTTCAAAAGAATTAAAAAATTCTAACTTTAAAACGGCTCTTGTTGACTTTTTTATATCGCATTGGGCAACTGACGAAATGGCGCCATTTATTGGTAATAAAACCATCCATATCAATTTTAAACATTGCCAGTCTTTTGTTGTTAATGGGTACAACAGCGTAGAATCCAGGATTGTGGAAGAGTTATCATGTCCTCAACATTAAGAGGATAATACTAAAATAATATTTCATGTCATCAATAACTCAGCGCAAGCGAATATAGTTATCAGAAGTATCGATACCGATATCAAATGATTCCCGTGTTTGGATGCTAACAGGTACTGGAAATAATTTAAGGTATGTAGACCTCACAAAGATACACACCAAGTTAGGCGACTCCATTTGCGAAAGCTTACCTGGGTTTCATGCAATCACAGGTTGCGATTATAACTCAGATTTTTTTCGAAAAGGAAAATTAGGACCGTACAAAATATTAATTACTACAGAAAAATATCAAAAGGCATTTATAAAATTCGGCGACACTCAATTATTTGAAGATGATAGTGAAATACAAAGCACTTTTGACATAATACAGCAGTTCATATGTGATATATATAATGTTGGTACGATAATTGATGTTGATGCTGCCCGTCTTCAATTGTTTATTAATAATTATACGGTTTGCGATGTTAATGAAGCGTTTCAGAGAAAAAAAATATGCAATTTTGATGGGAATAGTCTGCCACCCTGTAAATCAGAGCTATTCCAACAATTTCGACGTGCTAATTATATATCCAGCATTTGGAATAATGCTCATAAGAAAATTCCATCAATACATGAACCAGCAAACAATGGTTGGGTACAAGTTAACAGCCAATACAATTTTAAATTGTTTGAAGGCGATCAGTTACCGAATTTTGTCAGTGATGCACTGCAAACTACATCAGGTATATACATATTACTTCAAATTATTATACATAAATTTTTACTTTTCATAATTGTGTAACTTTTTTTACAGAAACTAACGAAGAAGATGACACTGACAATGAGCCAGAAGAAATATGGTGCAGCAGTGATGAAGAGTATGAAGAAAATTACGAAATCAATATTAATAATGAAAGCTATGAAGAATGTTTTAATTTTGTAAATTTCAAAAGAAACAATGCGCTTCTTTGAAAATTTAAATAAATATTTCTATTAATTAGATATGATAAATAATTTCTATAGCCTATATGTCGTAATTACAAAAGAAATATTTTCATTCCTTTTATGTATTAGCTATGCAATCAAATTTGAATGAGAAGTTTAATTTCGCATTAAATTTACACATTATTTAGTAATTTACCAAATAGGTTAATTTTTAAACTTTTATTTAAATATTAAGTCGTAAATAATTACACAATAACATCATTCGATCGCTCCTGACGCGCTATCTCACTCGCACCTATACGATTGTATATTGCCTCGCGCTCGTACCTATACCCTTGGTATTGGGACCCAATATGTTTGTCTGGCCTAGGTAGAAACTGTCGAAACTGTCTGGCAACTGAGAAAACATCTTCTAATAGTCACCCAAATAACATGTATAAATTTTAACTTTTATACTATAACGAAAGTAGAATTAAAATTTATTAAAGTTTTAGGGCGTCTGGCAAGGGATTGCCACCATAAAAAGTGTCTGGCAATAAATAAGATGGTTTGTAATGTTATTCCGAATAACATATTAAAAAATTACGCTTTATAAAATAACGAAAGTTGGCTGTTATTTTATGCACCTGTCCCACCCGCTATCCCCCAAAGCCACGATGACTTGAATTTCACATTTTGCCATCGTTCTTACCTATGTTCAAAGCATACTTCAACAAACTTTCAGCTTTTATAAAATGACGAAGGTCTGGATGTCACGGGCTCTTACTCTATTAGTGAACTACATGTTTACACGTCTATAACTATTGAACGCAATATCCAATGTAATCATGCATAGCGTCTTTTTTTAGTTTATGTCAAGACCTTTCAAAGATGAATAGTATTAACAGATACGAGCTCTGTAGCGCTTTATAACGGGTGATTTTTTTGAGGTTAGGATTTTCATGCATTAGTATTTGACAGATCACGTGGGATTTCAGACATGGTGTCAAAGAGAAAGATGCTCAGTATACTTTGACATTTCATCGTGAATAGACTTACTAACGAGCAACGCTTGCAAATCATTGAATTTTATTACCAAAATCAGTGTTCGGTTCGAAATGTGTTTCGCGCGCGTGTTTTGTTCAGCGATGAGGCTCATTTCTGGTTGAATGGCTACGTAAATAAGCAAAATTGCCGCATTTGGGGTGAAGAGCAACCAGAAGCCGTTCAAGAACTGCCCATGCATCCCGAAAAATGCACTGTTTGGTGTGGTTTGTACGCTGGTGGAATCATTGGACCGTATTTTTTCAAAGATGCTGTTGGACGCAACGTTACGGTGAATGGCGATCGCTATCGTTCGATGCTAACAAACTTTTTGTTGCCAAAAATGGAAGAACTGAACTTGGTTGACATGTGGTTTCAACAAGATGGCGCTACATGCCACACAGCTCGCGATTCTATGGCCATTTTGAGGGAAAACTTCGGACAACAATTCATCTCAAGAAATGGACCCGTAAGTTGGCCACCAAGATCATGCGATTTAACGCCTTTAGACTATTTTTTGTGGGGCTACGTCAAGTCTAAAGTCTACAGAAATAAGCCAGCAACTATTCCAGCTTTGGAAGACAACATTTCCGAAGAAATTCGGGCTATTCCGGCCGAAATGCTCGAAAAAGTTGCCCAAAATTGGACTTTCCGAATGGACCACCTAAGACGCAGCCGCGGTCAACATTTAAATGAAATTATCTTCAAAAAGTAAATGTCATGAACCAATCTAACGTTTCAAATAAAGAACCGATGAGATTTTGCAAATTTTATGCGTTTTTTTTTTTTTAAAAGTTATCAAGCTCTTAAAAAATCACCCTATACATAACCGTGGAATTCAAAAGACAAAAAGGCCGAAGGTAGATATTTGACAACCTAATATATATGTACATACAAGGTACGTTCCAAAGTAAACAGGAACTTTTTGAATCTAGCGCCCCCTGGTAGCGCCATTTATATATCGAGTGGTGGGTTAGAATTTGGCATCTTTATCGATTGTCCAGTGAGAATTTCATGAAATTTTATTGATCGCAAGTGAAGTTATTGCGTTTTAAGTGTCAGTATGTCTGTATTATCGGTGCGAAAATGAGCTTCGAATAAAGAGCCAAAATTAAATTTTGTTTTAAAATTGGTAAAACTTTTACCGACACGTTTCAATTGATGAAACAAGTTCATGGCGATGATTTGGAGTGCTTTCAACGTTTTCAAAGTGGTCGTGAAGACATAAATGACGATCAACATGTGGGCAAATCAAAATCCGTGGAAATTCCATCGAAATTGTGAATAAATTCATCAAAAATCAGCCAAATTCAGCATTAAAATTCATGAAAATGGAATTGAACATCTCCACAACATCGATTTATCGCATTGTTACCGAACATTTGGGCTTACGAAAGGTGTGTGCACAGTTTGTGCCGCACAAATTGACTGACGACCAAAAATTTCTCAGAATCCAACATTCGAAGGACATTGTGACCGATTATTTGACCAAAAATCACATTTTTGCATTTGCCCATACTGGCGGCCATACCGGACAAAGCGCTGAAACGCTTGTTCGACATGCTTTTGGACCGTGCAAAAAGCAGACAGTAGCTGAGACTATTTTGAGTAAAATAAATTGATATTGCCGAAAAAACTAATTTTCTGTTTTGTTTAAGTCTTTTTTACTTTGGAACGCACCTTGTATATTCTATAACATATGAAGTTTTGATTTTATTTTACAGGTGAGCACTTTGCATCCGAAACTTTTGAAAGTGGTTACAATATCACTATGAGATTAACCATAAAAGATGTTGACACATCAGATTTCGTTTCTTACCGCTGTGTGGCGAAGAATTCTCTTCGTGATACGTATGGAACAATTAAGCTCTATCGTAAGTGAATGATGAATATAAAAAATAAATATTCTTACACAAATAGAAATATATAACAAGAAAAAATCTTAACCTTGGCTGCACTGAAGCTAATATACCCTTCACAGATGTGTTTAGTTTGTATGGAAGCTATATGCTATAGTAATCCGATCTGAACTATTATTTCGGAGATTATGTTATTACCATGAGCAGTAATCCATGTCAAGTTTCGTGAAGATACAACGTCAAATGCGAAAGTTTTCAATACAGGCCCTTGATTCCGATGGTTCGGTTTGTATGGCAGCTATATGCTATAATTAACCGATCTAAAAAATTTCTTCGTATATTACATTATTATCTTAGAAAATAACCAGTGCCAACTTTTGTCAAGATACATTGTCAAATGTGAAAGTTTTTCATACAAGAACTTGATTCCGATCGTTCAGTTTGTATGGCAGCTATATGTTATAGTGGTCTGATATAGGCAGTTTCGACAAATGGGTAGCTTCTTGAAACGAAAATGACGTTTGCATAATTTCAAAACGATATCTCAAAAACTGAGGGACCAGTTCGTGTACATATGTATATGCAGACAGACGACCGGACAGACACACAGACGGACATGGCTAACTCGACTCAGCTCAACATACTGATCATTTATATATGTATATACTTTATAGGGTCTCCGACACTTCCTTCTGGGTGTTACAAACTTCGTGGCAAACTTAATACGAGTATACCCTGTTCAGGATATAATTACAATAGAAAAGGACTCAAACATATGTATAAATGAACTTGTCACACTGTAGAGAGGAGTTATTTCTTTACGTGTATCGTATTGGCATCGACAATTAGGCCATTGAAAACAGAAGAGCGGTGAAATAACAAATTTTTTGCACTTCGAAGACAAGATGTTAGAAGCTAGGAAGTATTTACTTAAGTAACTTTCCGTTGACATTTCGGAACTTAGCAACCCTAGGGTCGCCATATGGCAACTTAGAATTGTATTGTAAAGTTTGAAACAGTAACTCAAAATATACATTTGAGCCAAAATGTGATGTTAAAATGCGAACATTGTATACGCCGTAAAATATCGGTAACTAGCCCAAACTTATGTATATTATAAGATCGCCATGTGACCTATCGTGAGAATAAGATAATAAGAGGGTTAATGGAGCCAACTTACATTCTATATTTTTTTTTTTCATTTTGAGAAATGCTGTAAAAATACGATAGCGATACTTCGAAGCACCGTTTTGACAATATACTCGTAACAGGTGATGAATTATGGATTTATATGTTATGTTTCTGTGCGAAAGTAAACAGCAATCCAGTTTATGAGTGTTTCCTGGTGAACCGAGTCTAACAATAGTTGTTCGCTCATGAAACACTTCCAACAAATGGTTAAAGAAATATGCAACAAAAAAATAGTATTTTTTCAATACGCTTCATCTGGAAAGTATAGTGTTCTATGAATGAGGTTATACCAAAAGTCAATAAAGATGGAACACAAAGTTGCCTAACATATCCTAGAAAATCAACAACTGACGATATTCACCATGCACCTTTTCTTAGAAAATAACATTGAAAGCTGCTTTTGACAGCACGGAGAGCTGTCTTTTTGCCACGATGTCTGAATTTGGTAAGGCCGCAGCTTTAAATTTGGTAGTATGGCTGTGTAAACTGACGTTGAGCAATACCAAAAGATTCGCAAAGATCGTACACCTCCTGGCGGATGCCGTGAAAAGGAAGAACTACTGGTGCGCTGTTGTAAACTCTGCTATAACCGTAGCGGTGTCTACGGTAATAGAGAAATGAAGAAATTCCATTAATTCTTCAAGATTTAGTCAAAGAGTGCTCTACTTCTTATAAGTTTGCTTGGAGTACAAAAAATGTTTTCAATGTAGAACAACCAAAAAATCATAAAGACATCATTCACAAATATATATATATATACCAAAATAAAATATATTCGTTCATTCTACGAATATAATTGAATTGTCTCGTAGGTAAAACTTATAAACAATTATATTATTTAAGTATTTACTTATATATGAAACTTTATTGCATTTAGCTTAAGTTTTACGCAAGCAACTTGTATTAAGCATACATTTAGCAGAATTGCAAAATGTTGAATTTGCAGCAAACATTCAGCCATTGCAGTTTTATATATACATACAGGGTTTGTCCGGAAAGTAAAAGGATTGATTTTCTTCCGCCCGACTGTACTTGGGAGCGTGCGCACACCGACTGTATTTGGTAGAAGGCGTTCCTAGCTAATGAACAAGCACCTGGTCAGTTGCCTTCGAGCATCTAGAGAGTCAGGACAAACATTTTCACCCGACGTGTTTCTGTAAGGGGTGCAAGCCGAAAATGCAGCCATCGTTGGAGCAGAGGTACGCAATTAAATTCTGTGTGAAATTCGGTAAATCTACAACAGAGATGTTTGATATGATCAAGAAGGCTTACCCAGATGTTGCTTTAACAACAGTTGTATGTTTCGGTGTCACCAGGCCTTTTTGAAAGCCAAGAAAAGGTCGCTGATGAAGACCGTGAAAAACAATGCTTATTGTCTTTTTTTGACATCAAAGGTATCGTCCACTATTTGTTCCTTCTAGACAAACCGTCAACGCCAAGTTTTACGTGGAAGTCCTCAAGAGACTCAAACGAGGGGCCAATCGGGTCCGACAAGATATCGCAGCCGATTGGAAGTTGCACGACGACGAGATTCCGGCTCATACCGCCTTTCTTGTGAACAGCTATCTAGCTAAGGTCGGCATCCCAACGCTTTCACAGCCGTCCTATAGCCCGTATATGACCTATGGACGTTTTTTGTTTCCTTGCCTGAAAAGGCCGATGAAAAGGAAGCAGAGGGGATCCAAGCAGCATGCACCTCGGCTCTCAAAGCTTTTCCGGAGAATGCTATATCTAATCTAAGAACAACCGAAAAGTATTGCATAATTAATGTGGCACTAATTGTAATGGGGTTGAACAACGGTGTACATATGTGCTAAACAAACACTCTCCAATATAACCATAGGCAACAAAGCATTTGCGTTGGTGTTTAAGTACTACTTTGAAAATACTCGTATGTTGGCCAGGAGCTTTAGACACTTAGACAAGTTGGTGTATGGTTGGCCAGCTTTGAAGCATATGTTAATTATCAATATGGGTGTTAGAAATTAAGTCAAACGATTTCGGTTGGCAAATAATTGAGTTAATTTATATGCCAGATTACAATATAAATATTTACAGATACATAATGTTTGAAACAATATAGGTATAGCTTATTATTTTTACTTAAATAATAATTATACAGTTACCATTTATTTAAAATAATACGTACAGTACATATTGAGATTAAATACCACTTAAATCCAGAGGAAAAGAAAACTTCTAAATTTTTGTTGTATTATATTATAGAGTCTTTCAATAATAGGGCTACAAAAGCAGAAAAACAAAAACGGTTTGAGATATCAATGAAATAATTTATTTCTGTGAGAGTGCATTCGATGCCATTATGTATGGAACTGACGGTTTCAAACATAAATCGCCCGATATTGCTGTATTTTCACGTTTGATATTCGTGCAAATTTTTCAATCGTTGCTTGTTTGTTGGCATAGACCGTAGACTTGACGTAGCCCCACAGGAAATAGTCTGACGGAGTCAAATCGCACTACCGAACGGTCAATTGAATGGGCCATTTCGTGAGACAACACGTTTTCCAAACTTACTGCAAAGCATGCACGTCAAAAGACAAAGGGGACGTACGACATCGAGAAGCTACTCATCACAATCGACAACGAAACGATTTTCTAATCGATTTGCACTCCTGCTCTGCCCTCTGAGAGAAGAACTCGGTATAAGGGAACAGTGGGACGGCATTACAAGCTCCTATCGTATAGCTGCAAGCAAAAACATTAGTTTTCGTAAGGGTTACGATGAGGACGGTTGTTGCGAACAACCACAACAGGAACGGGGTGAGATAGATACCGAGAGTTGAAGAGGGAAGCGGAACGCATTTGCAGACAAAAAACGAAAGAGACCGAAATGCGGGAGCTTTAGAAGTTGGATGGTTTCCAGACCGGAGCATTCCTTTGTAGAATCCAAAGTGGAGATTTACAGGCTGATGTTCTGAGCATACTAAAGTCGTGGAAGGAACACTTCTCCATGTCTGCTGAATGGCAGTAAAATTGTAACATCTGGAGATGGATGTCTGTGGAAAATAACTGCATGAGGCGAATAAGCTTGTGAAGAGCGATGGTTTCAGTTTTTTGCCGATGATTATTTGAACTATATTTGAACTGATTTTGATTCAATTCAAAATGTGCACATGTGCCATTTATTAAATTATTTCATTGACATAAATACTGTAAAGTTAAACTATGCAGCTTCCACTTCAAGTCATATACTGTACTACACTCGGTTCTTTTTCACTCTTTTTGCCTCTGTTCCATATTCTCTCCTTTTTCATTGCAGATGTTCCGCAAACAACGACAGTAACCACATTAGCACTCACAGTGGCTCTGAATACCGCGCCAGTAATGGTTACGAAACACAACAACAATGGTGTGTATAAATGCAAAATCCGAAAATATACAAATTAATTCAAATAAAAGCTGGAACACAATATTTTCGTACATATAAACTAATTTCGCTACTCCTCCTCACAACAACCAATATAGATACAGTTATGTGTATAATACCACAAGTCCTTACGCTTCCTCTAAGATCCATTTTTTTACTCCGTCTGACCTTAACTTACCTGAGCAAGTTCCCCACAATCTCTTACATCAACTTATTCAATTTATGGTATTATTTCATAGAAAAGCTTCTTGTTTTATCGTTTTTCTTTGAGCGTATGTTAGTACAGGATAAATGAGGTTTACATAGACAGCACTACTTAAATACAATATATCAATATACACAGCCATTTTATTACATACATACATATATCTATTTAATGACAACAACAACTCTAATGGGTGTTCGCTTCGACAAAATAAATCAACGTTTTAGTAAAAAAATTCACCGCACAAAATCGTATATCGTCGTCATCATCCTTGAACAATGTTTATATTGGTGTTACATCGAGCTTATGGAATTCACAAGATTACGGCACAGGGAGAGATCATAACCAATGAGAGTACACAAGAGAGAGACGATAATATATTGGATATTTTCAATTTTTAGAAGAAAACTTTATATAAATAGATCTCAGAAAAATATAAAAACTCTAATTTTTTACTAATTTAAAATTCCGACGAGGAAGCATAATCTTATTCCATAATATTGATCCGTGAATATGAATACGACCGTAAAAATTATAAAAGATACAAACAAAATGTTGTTGTATCCCGGTTAGACTGCTGGTTATTACTTAGAAAATATTCTAAAAAGTTGCTTGTGAAATCGTTTGCCTCTGCTAGTGGAGAAAAAAACTCATCCCGAATTACCAGTTTGCCTTCAGAAGAATTCATGGTAGAATTGAGTACCCACGACATTGCACTACTGGCCATTGCCTCTTTTAGGAAGCTGTAAGCGAAATTGATCGCCCCGTAGCTCGGCAAATGAAATATTGGTATCAATATTTAATGCTCTTGCAACAATCTCCTACAGAGTATAATAGTTTTGTTCCCCTAACAGTTGTGTGTATCACCTAAAACTAATCGAGTAGATATAGGGTTATGTATAGTATATATAAATGATCATGATGACGAGAAAACTTGAAACCAAGGTGACTGTCTACATGTCCGTCCGTCCCTCCGTGCAAGCTGTGACTTCAGTAAAATTTGAGATATCTTAATGAAACTTGCGGGTTTCATGGTACAAAAAAAAAATTATGAGTTCGTAGATAGCCGTAGAAGGACTACTGCCACGTCCACAAAATGCCATTAAACGAAAACATATAAAAACGTCTAATAAGTTTAATTTACATATCTCCTAAACTATTAAAACTACAACAACTAAATTTGTTCATCACGAATATTATAATAACTCCTATCGACAGTGTGAAAATGAATGAAATCGGAAGATATGCCCCCTCACTCCCCATATAACGGTTCTGTTCAAAACTATTAAAAGCGCATTAAACCAATAACTAATTACCAAATACTAATAACCCTCGAGATATTACAAGACGGCTTTATTGGAAGCGGTATGAAAATTGGACGATAAGCGTGGCTCCACCCAATTGTTGGTGAAAGCACATACCTTGGAACCCGACCTACCGATTCTGCTTATTTCTCCTTATGTCACAGTGTGAAAATGGGCGAAATTGGACTAGAACCCTACTTCCAATATAACGCAATTTCAAATTCCATTTGATTCTCTCACTTTCCACTACACAGGTCAAGAAGTATTTAATATAAGTGGAAATATTCCACATTACAGTGGTAGGATCTCAAATTGTGACAACTTCAGCTTATTTACCTGTGGAAGTATATAGGAAGATAAACCAATGAAGATACACCCGCCATATTGCGATGAATTTGTCCAAATGATATCACATATGTACATATAACATAAACATAAGAGAGATGAGAACCTATAGCAACGTTTGAAAGAGTAAATTGTAATAGGAACTCAAATAGATTCCAGGGAGGTATTATTTAGTGAGTCCTTGGAATGCATTTGAATATGAAATGCTCTGAAATGTTTAACTTTTTTTCTACAGAACTACATGACAGACTTTAATAATATGGCTACGAAGATTTACTTGAAATGAGATGTGCAGACAAATGTTTCAATATTGGATGGAACAGTAGGAACATACTACTGAGAATATGTACTACTAAGAGATATTTAGTTAAGAATACTTGCATGTTTGTAATAACGGGTGATTTTTTTGAGGTTAGGATTTTCATGCATTAGTATTTGACAGATCACGTGGGATTTCAGACATGGTGTCAAAGAGAAAGATGCTCAGTATGCTTTGACATTTCATCATGAATAGACTTACTAACGAGCAACGCTTGCAAATCATTGAATTTTATTACCAAAATCAGTGTTCGGTTCGAAATGTGTTTATCGACAAATTTTGTTCAGCGATGAGGCTCATTTCTGGTTGAATGGCTACGTAAATAAGCAAAATTGCCGCATTTGGGGTGAAGAGCAACCAGAAGCCGTTCAAGAACTGCCCATGCATCCCGAAAAATGCACTGTTTGGTGTGGTTTGTACGCTGGTGGAATCATTGGACCGTATTTTTTCAAAGATGCTGTTAGACGCAACGTTACGGTGAATGGCGATCGCTATCGTTCGATGCTAACAAACTTTTTGTTGCCAAAAATGGAAGAACTGAACTTGGTTGACATGTGGTTTCAACAAGATGGCGCTACATGCCACACAGCTCGCGATTCTATGGCCATTTTGAGGGAAAACTTCGGACAACAATTCATCTCAAGAAATGGACCCGTAAGTTGGCCACCAAGATCATGCGATTTAACGCCTTTAGACTATTTTTTGTGGGGCTACGTCAAGTCTAAAGTCTACAGAAATAAGCCAGCAACTATTCCAGCTTTGGAAGACAACATTTCCGAAGAAATTCGGGCTATTCCGGCCGAAATGCTCGAAAAGTTGCCCAAAATTGGACTTTCCGAATGGACCACCTAAGACGCAGCCGCGGTCAACATTTAAATGAAATTATCTTCAAAAAGTAAATGTCATGAACCAATCTAACGTTTCAAATAAAGAACCGATGAGATTTTGCAAATTTTATGCGTTTTTTTTTTAAAAAAGTTATCAAGCTCTTAAAAAATCACCCTTTACAATAGCTTCGCCAATTTGTAGTAAAGGGTGATTTTTTAAGAGCTTGATAACTTTTTTTTAAAAAAAAACGCATAAAATTTGCAAAATCTCATCGGTTCTTTATTTGAAACGTTAGATTGGTTCATGACATTTACTTTTTGAAGATAATTTCATTTAAATGTTGACCGCGGCTGCGTCTTAGGTGGTCCATTCGGAAAGTCCAATTTTGGCCAACTTTTTCGAGCATTTCGGCCGGAATAGCCCGAATTTCTTCGGAAATGTTGTCTTCCAAAGCTGGAATAGTTGCTGGCTTATTTCTGTAGACTTTAGACTTGACGTAGCCCCACAAAAAATAGTCTAAAGGCGTTAAATCGCATGATCTTGGTGGCCAACTTACGGGTCCATTTCTTGAGATGAATTGTTGTCCGAAGTTTTCCCTCAAAATGGCCATAGAATCGCGAGCTGTGTGGCATGTAGCGCCATCTTGTTGAAACCACATGTCAACCAAGTTCAGTTCTTCCATTTTTGGCAACAAAAAGTTTGTTAGCATCGAAACGATAGCGATCGCCATTCACCGTAACGTTGCGTCCAACAGCATCTTTGAAAAAATACGGTCCAATGATTCCACCAGCGTACAAACCACACCAAACAGTGCATTTTCGGGATGCATGGGCAGTTCTTGAACGGCTTCTGGTTGCTCTTCACCCCAA
This sequence comes from Bactrocera dorsalis, assembly GCF_023373825.1. NCBI lineage: Eukaryota > Metazoa > Arthropoda > Insecta > Diptera > Tephritidae > Bactrocera > Bactrocera dorsalis. The sequence continues at coordinate 37,919,853 of NC_064303.1, read as the reverse complement.
ATGCGGCAATTTTGCTTATTTACGTAGCCATTCAACCAGAAATGAGCCTCATCGCTGAACAAAATTTGTCCGAAAAAAAAAAAAAAACCGAACACTGATTTTGGTAATAAAATTCAATGATTTGCAAGCGTTGCTCGTTAGTAAGTCTATTCATGATGAAATGTCAAAGCATACTGAGCATCTTTCTCTTTGACACCATGTCTGAAATCCCACGTGATCTGTCAAATACTAATGCATGAAAATCCTAACCTCAAAAAAATCACCCGTTAGTTCGAGATATATGCATAGAAATATGTAATATTTATATATAAAATATGCATTTATTTTGTACAAAATGTTTATTAGAAAAATAAATTACTTAATAAAATGTCTGTATATGAGTTTCTGTTGAAGGTCATAAAAGGTAAGTAAGATTTTCATTACTGAAATAATTAGTTCAGGCAAACAGAAATAATCACAATGCCTCTTAAAATCTTCAAAGTAGAGACTTGTAGATTACTTCTTCGCTTTCCCAGAATTGACATGCAATGATCAGCACCAATCAAGCATATATTATATTGTCATTCACTAAGTAATTTCGTTTGATGACAACAGCCGATCTTCTTGAATTTTTTCGCACCCAACTTCACACTAACTGTTTGACCATTATATATTGGGTTGTCAAAAAAAGTCTTGCGGTATATTTATTGAATTTTTTTTTATTGAAATTGAAATGAATTTTTGATGACTCATGCCCAGCTCTTGACCGATGCTACGGCTGCTCCTATGCCGGTCTCTTTTGACCAATTCAGCGATTTTATCGCAATTTTCGACGACAGGCGTTCCGGAGCGTGGCGCATCTTCGACCACCTCTACACCAGAACGAAAACGTTGAAACCATCGATGTGTGGTGGAAATGGAAACTGTATCGGGTCCATAAACTGCACAAATTTTATTGGCGGCTTTAGATGCATTTTTGCCTTTATCGTAGTAGTACTGTAAAATATGCCGTATTTTCTCTTTATTTTGCTCCATGTTTGCGACGCTATAACTCACGAACGAATTAAAAGAAAAAACAATTAATCAAACACGTGTTAGCGCGTGAAATGAGCTTTCCAAAAAGGTATAGCATGACCCGATGCGACGAATAAAACTAGAACTACGCACTTTCAGCGCCAACTAGCGAAAATACCGCAAGACTTTTTTGACAACCTAATATTTGAACAACTTGTTTGTAAAAGTTGAAAATGTTTTGTTGAATTTTGTTTAGTGATTATTTTTTGGTGCCCTATTGAAAATGGAATAACGAAAACAGAATTTTCGACATACTTTACTGTTCTAAAGGGTGAACAATTTCTAGGTTCCCTACGTTCCTAATGAAAAAGCACAGCAACTTCAAATTTAATACCAAATACTTTTATCATTCGAATATTCTTTGATTTTTTTTTGAAGTTTATTTATTTTATTGGCCGTGGTTAGGTCTCACGTGATTCATCTGTTGAGTCAAATTTTCGAGCAATTGGAGTGGATATCATGGGATTTTCTTGGCCAGTGAACGAGCCTAAAATGGAAATTTATCATCTTGGCGAAGTGTTCTCTCAATAGATGCCTTGATTGATGCGATGTTTGAGAAGTGGCGCCGTCTTGTTGAAACTAAATGTCGTTGAGATACGAGCTTCAATTTTGACGATGGAATCAAGGAACCACTCCAAACCGTTGTTTTTTCTCAATGAAATGAAAGTTCCTGAATCTCTTCAGGTTACTCTTCGTGCCAAATGCAGCAATTTTGCTTGGAAAGGTCGAGGGGTTTCAGTTCTTGTACAAGCTGTATTTTGACGCTTTCAAGTATAAGATCTTGTCATAAAATGCACCAAGTCGTTTCTTATTGAAAAAAGTAATTCTACCTGTATCATCCGTTACTATCAAAATGGTGATCTGTAAAGAAAATTGGTATGCAAATTTTCGTTCCGCCAATTTTGATCATGAGATTGCACCATGTCCTGGAAGAACGCTTAAAGTCGATGTGGATAAAAAATGAAATTCGTGGGTTTCTCATTTTCTTACAGAACGAAATTTGCTTTGTTACGTTAACTGTGATTTGCTTATCAAACGTCAAATACGAGATCCAGCTTAGAAGCACAAGTGGTTGTTTACATGAATGTGGCGCATAAGAAATCATCGTCTGAGAAGGATGAACAATCTCAAATCACCTCACAGGCCGATAGTCACTAACAAAAAGGTTATGTCCTCTGTTTGGTGGAATTTCACAGAGAACCTTGCTTTGAACTTTTACTCGACAATATAACGTCTAATTCTGAAATGTTTTGGGATCAGCTGGACAAATTTGGTGATGTACTCTAATAGTCTAGAATTGATCAGTATAAAAGGTTTTGAGTTTCACTAGGAAAATACGACACCTCTTGCAAACTTGACGACTCGTCAAAAGCTTTGGCAGTTTGAATTAGATTTGCTATCACACGCACTATATTCTCCAAACTTTTCAACTTCGAAATATTTCTTATTCCGGTCTCTGCAAAATCTTTGTATGGGAGAAACTTCATCTCAAATCAGAACGTTAAAACAACTTGGGCCAGTTTTTCTTGACCGAAACATGGCAAAAGTTAAAAGTTATTGGATCAAAATAAGAAAATATAATTACTTAAAATGGTTTCCATAATAAAATGTTATGTTTTTGCATGCCAGATGAATATAATTTGCTTAAATTACCATTTAAATAAATAATTTGCATAAGAATTCCTATTGTTCTTTCTCTTTCACTCAGATTGTATGTCGAGCACACTTATATGTATCTTTGCTAAAGAGATGCAAAAGCTCGAAAGTTTAGCTCGACGTTTTATTTCAAAGCACACCAAGCGAGACGAAAAGACAAAATGTCGCATTGTGCTTCGGTTGGTGTGGTTAGAGCACAATATGTATTTGTGTTTTATTAGTCAAAGACGTCGAAAAAATATCCATAAATATGAAGCCTATTCGCGTTTAGTGGTTTCTAAAGGATTAAGCCTTTATCCACCAATTTGAAATCAAAATATATACAAACTCAAGCACATTATAGTAACGATTTGGGCGCTTTATTTTCGATTCGTGAATCGTGCTCAGCATTTGAAAGGCCAGTTTTAAAAAGAAATTACCGATAGGAGATAAAAAAGCCATTGTTTCATTGAAAGGTCATTAAGATTTTCTTTGGAAGAAGATGAGGATCTGAATTCATGGATCTCACTACGACTGTAGCAGATTTAAAAAAGTAGAACGGAACCTCGTACTATACAGGTATGTAGGTAAGTACTTCTTCTTTTTTATTGGCGTTTACAACAGTGCGCCAGTAGTTCTTCTGTTTGGCGCCAATTGAACATTCCAAGTGTAGCCAGGTCCTTCTCCACCTGGTCTTTTCAACGAATGTCTTCCTCTTCCTCTGCTTCCCTTGGCTACTGTCAGTGCTGGAGTGTTTTCATTCACTTGGACAACATGACCTAGACAGCGGAGCCGCTGTTTCTTAATTCGTTGAACTACGTCAATGTCGCGTATACGTATCTCGTAAATCGTTCCATTGACTGGCCGTATATCTTTCGCAGAACTTTCTTTCGAAAACTCGTAACGTCGGCCCATGCCTCTGTTCTTGTAGATCTTTGCTTGTCGAGAGTGAACTTTACTTATCAATTGCCTACTCAATCAAAAGTAGCATCTGTTTACAAGAGCTATTCGACGTTGGATTTCGAGATTGATGTTGGTGTTAATACTGGTAACAAAATGGACGATGGACGAGTGACGGGGGAGTCTAATCGGGAGTGTGACGATTGTTTGTTTGATGACAAGAAAATTCTTGTTTTGTCCTTGTTCGCAATCAGACCCATTTTCTTCACTTCTTTAACAAGTTTGGAGAAAGGAGATTTAATGGCGCGGATATTGATATCATTAATATTGTCGACATAAGCCAGCAGCTGTACACTCTTGTAGAAGAGTTTACTTTCTCTATTCAGCTCTGCAGCTCCAAGAGTATATTGAAGATTGAGATACCAAAGCGGCATAAAAGCAGCTTCTTTTCGTGCTATCAAAAGCAGCTATAAGATATACGAGGCGATTGTGCGTGTCGATCCTCTTTTCACAGGTCTTTTTCCATGATTTGGCGGACGGTGAATATCTAGTCGGTTGTTGACTTTTTGGGTCTGAAGCCACACTGAAAGCTCCAATCAGCTTGTTGACACTGGGCTTTAATCTTTCACATAGTACGCTCAATGGAAACTTAAATGTGATGTTGGGGGGCTTATCCCACGGTAGTTAGCGCAAGTTGGGGGATCTTCCTTTTTGTAAATTTCCATATACCTAATTCCATATACCTATACCTAATAAAATGGTGCTTTACAATTCTACAAATATTTCCTAAAAATTAATAAAGCAGTAATTAAAACTAATTAATTTCAGAAATTGTATAACTATTTTATTCGTTTTTTAATAGGCAATTACAAATATTCTACTGAATTTTTAACCATAGTCAATGTATCTAAAATATAAATTCCTAACTTTCAAAATTTTAATGATTGAATATTGAATCATTTTATTGATTGATCAAATATTGCGAAGTAAATTTGCACTCAAAACTTTTTACGCAAATGAAATGAGTAGTTGTGGGTATATTTAATTGAAATGTAAAGCTTTTAATTGTCTTGAATTACCTGCAGCGTTGGGGTAATATACGTGCAGTATAACTGGAAACTAACACCCACACATTGACATGGTTTGCATATGAGCAGACACATATTTAGTAGTTCTAACATTTGTGAGCAATTTCTGCCATGCGAGTTAATTCGATTCTTCTGAAGTAACACTTGGGACAGCATGTGGGTGAATACACTAGGCATCAAATTAAATAATAAATTTCACAGACGTTATTTCAATGCAGATTAATTAAAACAAAGAATTAGTAATTCATTACAATTTGTTTTTCTTGTATTTATATTTTGAAAGAGTAGGGTAACTAAATACACCAATGGCCAATTAATCATTACAGATTAGGAGCAGGAAGGTGATCAGGGAAAATATTGTACCTAAGGGCTTATGATCCAAATGTAAAGATATTACTCCTAGATGCTGTTGTTTTTAAATTTACAGAGAGTGAACTATATTTTGGGAGTTTGGAGAATATAATATGGAAATATTTGGTAACTTTAGAAACCGAATAAGGAAGATATGTCATCAAATTGGGTATACAAATGACTACAGGCTGCGCTTGGTTCTTGCATACAGCAATATGACGAGGTATAACATGAGCTAACTGGTTGTTAACATTTTTGCTAAAATGATTTTTTTAGTAAGATCGGAATGTCTTAATTTGAAGCTTATAGAAATTTTATATTGGCAGATGTCTGTTTAAAGTACCTACTAATTATACAAAATCTAAATTAAAGTGTAATCGCCAAGAAAAAAAATGTGTTTGGATCTGTTTACGAAGTTGCCTAATGTTGTATACAGAGGTGTTTACTATATTTGAAAAAAATAATATAAAGCATTAATTGTGTAAATATGTTTACTTACGGCCAAACTTACTTACGCTGAACTAATCTGATATTTCTTCCTATATATGCACTACTCGTACATAGCTTAGAACTTTCTAAAAATTAAAAATGTCTCGTTATTATAATGAGAACTTTTGCAGCTCATAATACAATATATCACCCCCAGCTGGTCCCAACAAATGCAGAACATGACGTTGGTGCCGTGAATGTTCGGTTTTGCCGTCGACGTGGAGGCATGTCCAGGCTTTCCCCATAACTTCCTTTGCCTAGGACTATCGTAGTGGACCCATTTTTTGTCGCCAGTTACAATGAAATGTAAAAATTCCTTTCGGTTGTGCCTTTGAAGCAGCTGTTCAGATGCAAGGAAGCGCCGTTCGACATCTCTTGGTTTCAAGTCGTAAGGAACCCAGTTTCCTTGTTTCTGAATCATCCCCATGGCTTTGAGACCTTTTGATACGGCTTGCTGTGTCACTTGCAACGATTCGGCCAATTCCTCTTGGGTTTGAAACACATCTTGGTCGAGTAATGCTTCCAATTCAGCATCTTCGAAAATCTTCTCCCTTCCACCACCATACCGGCCATCGACTTCATAATCACCATTCTTAAAACGTTGAAACCATTTGCGGCATATTCTTTCACTTAGGACAGCCTCACCGTACGTATCCGAAAGCATTCGATGAGCCTCAGCCGCACTTTTCTTGCAATTAAAAAGGAAAAGCAAAAAGACATTTTCAGTTGAGAATAAGTTTAAGATGCAAACAGATCTCTACAAATATTTTGTTGGGTTAATGTTGACATAAATGTCCAAGATCGATATAAAACGATTTAATCTACCAGTGCTTGACCCTAGAGACATCTATTGTTTGTCTTTATGTATATAATTTTATGTTATTTATGATTTGAACACAGTGTCGGAACCCATTTTGATCAAATTTGAGTGTTTCATTTCATTTTACCATAGTTGTTCGGTATACCTTGTATGTATTTATAACTAATTTTCGATAATCTGGTGCAGCATTTCGGCTATAGTGAGCTAAATGTTGTTTCCAGGCTTTTCGTGCATTGCTGACTTAACATAACACCAGAAAATTACTATAGATGATTTAAACCGCATGATCTTGGCCACTATTTGACTCTGGCCATTTATCGAAATTAACTAGTTGCCAAACTTTGTACGTAATGTGCCTATGTTAAGTCAAAAAAAAGTTGGACAACATCGGACTACGATGCTAAGATGCCATTGATGATAACCGTACTTGCAGCCTCATTTCAAAAGATATATGGCCCTATGATGCCGACATACTACAATCACAAGCGGTAAGTGTTTGGAGGTGCAATTGTGTTTCCTAAACCACATGATGATTTGACCTACCTCAATACGACAATTGTGTTTTCGACGAAGCGACGAGGTTAGGGGTTTTCAGAAAAAATGAGAATTTTCAGTATTTTTTTGCTATTAAATTGTGTTATTTCACAAAACTAGTAATATGGCATTATTAAAGAATTTGTTGACTTGATGTCACGAAAATTTCAAAAAAAAAATTATTTCCAAAGTTATAGTTGTTTGCATTGACCCTGTTCCAAACAAAGGTACTAGCGGTGGCAACCACAAGTCCTTGGAGATTCATCTAAAATCAATTGGACACAAAAAATTAGTTTTATAAATCAATATTCCTGGGCCTGCTCTAAGCATTTTATTTTTTTTTTTTCAAAATTAACAAAATGGCGGCCTCATGAAATTTTTTTTCTAAATATTTGCGAAAAAATCAACAATTGTTTGGTTTTAAAAAATCGAAATTAAAAAAAAAAAATCCTTCTATCAGTTTCGAGTTTATTATAAAAGCTGTATAAATTTCAGTAAAATCTACTGAGCGGTTTTCGAGTTATAGTTGTCACCAGTTCAAAAAACATAGGTTTGAGAAAATGCGTTTAAAGTTTCACACTAGCGCTTTGAAGTGCCCGAGCTCTCTTTGTTATTTGTCGAATAACTCAAAAACTAATTATCGGATAAACGTTAAATTTTCAGAGAATGTTTTCAAGATATTTCACTTAACGAAAATGCAAAAACAAAATACTTTTTTGAAAATTCTAACTACACCCAACCTCTTAAGGCCGAAATGAGTGAAAAGTGGGTGCCTCGAAAGTTCATAATCCAACAAAAACAACGAATAACTGATTCCGAGACATGGTTGAGTGCCTTCCCACCAATTTTCAGTCCAGTTATAAATGGTGTAACTAACACAACATTTTTTTATATATCGTCACCTGAAATGCAAAATAACGTAACAACATTTTCAGAAGTTTACAGTGGCATGAATGAAACACGGAATAAAATGGAACATGAGTGAAACAAAATTTTAATATTGGTTAAAACTGGTTTATATATGACCGCAGAACCAGAAAATGTTGAACATATTTAATATTATGTATGTAATTTGAAGCAGTTAAGCGTAATCAATAAGACACTCAATTTCGAATTTTTTGATGATACGTTATTTTGCATTTCAGGTGACGATATATAGATATGATATTTTTTTATTGTTTTTTTTTTTTTTTTTAAGAAATGAAATTCTGAAATGATTTCTACAAACATGAATTTCTAACAAATACATACTTATAATCATAGAGGGGCACTTTGCAGTACCAGTAAAAATGCAGTAAAAATTGTTTTTTACTGATAATGAAATTAAATTTTCATTGCCAGTACAGTTTTACTGATTACTGAAAAAATTAGCAGTAAAAATATTTTTTTACTGGTTACTGAAAATAATTTTCAGTAAAAATATTTTTTTACTGGTTACTGGAAAAATTTGCAGTAAAAATATTTTTTTACTGGTTACTGAAAATAATTTGCAGTAAAAGTATTTTTTTACTGGTTACTGAAAATAATTTGCAGTAAAAATAATTTTTTACTGGTTACTGAATGAAATTACAGTAAAAATACTGATAATATCATTTGAGTTGCATAACCAGCAAAATATTTACTGTTTACTGAAAATAGTTACTGGTAATGAAAATGTTGTGCACTATCATCAGGGAATTTAAATCATGTACTTATGTACTCAATAAATATTTTTAGTTTTGCTCTGTCTTCTTTTCCTTAGAAAAAAATACACATGAAACACTAAATTCAAATGAGTCAGAACTCAAAACCAAAAAGATTCAAACAAAAATTATATGCAAATATTTATAATATTATGAACGGATTGAGATCACCAAAAAAGAAAGTCCTTCTTGCGTAAAATATAATCTTAAATCAAATTTTTATTTTGACTCTGATATATTAAACATAGGCTATGATTTTATACACAGAAATTCCCAAATGAAAATCTTGAGTTATGGCTCTTTTCGTTTAGTGTGCGATACAACAAAATCATCACCTCATAACTGTAACTGTCGTACAATCCAAGCAATGCAATTATATGTAGAAGCATTGAAAAAAATAGTCCAATAAATATTTATTGCACCCTACACATATTTAAGCAATATAAAAGGAGTGGAAGTTATATGCTAATTGTTTTATATTAGCTGATAAGCTGCTTTATCAGATTCGATTTACCCACGTTCGTCCGTCTGTTAAATAAAGTTTATTTTAATTTAATAAGAATTATACTTCAAATTAAGAAGAATGAATAATTTGCAAACCTGTTACAGGGTATCAATAAGTCGGTTCGCCTGACTAAAAACTTTTTTACTATTGTCCACGTGCGCAATCAATGAGCAAAACAGTTAATTCTAAAATAATTCGGTCATAGGTTTGAGTAACATACACTCTAGTGATTTTAAGTGATTTTAAAAATTTAAAGTACTACATTTAAATGAATGCATTAAATTTCAGTAGTGATGATTGACCAAGATTTAGTTGGCGAACAAAATATTCCAAGTTGTTCAAACGGTCGGAACTCACAAATAAGTCACAATATTATGAGATATGACATTTTAAGTGAAAGTTCAAGTACACCAGATTCGTTTATAAATGAAGAATTGGTTGGTGTCAATAAGATTCTCTTTAGTGAGAAATTTTTCAAAATTGTGGAGACGGTGTGTTTAAAAAGATGCAAAATAGCACTATTTTATTTGTTATATATGTTTTTATTTAAAGCTTCTCAATTTCATTAAAATGCAGATGAACGAAACTCCTCATCAAAGAAGAATGTATGGCTTAATTGGTGGTTGTCAATTGTGCGGAAAAAATTAAAGGTTCGCTTCGTATTAGTTCCAATTTTATCAAGCATTTGAAAAAGGAACACCCACAAAAATTTTGCGAGTTCAAGTCAATCAAAGATGAAAGAAGGCAGAGCATAAGCCGCAAAAGCTCTTTTAACCATGACATTTTGGATTTCATTTGCAACACAACGTCTCCCTTGTCCACAGTCAGTAACCAAAGTTTTAAAAAACTATTTCCTGGTAAAAGTCTTCCGAGCCGCCGTTCAATTACCAGGTTACTTTTCGAGAGCCACACTAAATATGTTCAAAATCTGGTCATTGAGCTGAATAACGTTGAATACGTGTGCGTAACTGCAGATGTATGGTCAGGTGGAAAAAAATCATTTTTTGGTTACACTTGCCACTGGTTAGCTTCTAACAGTTTTGAGCGGACGTCTGTAGCACTGGCTTGTCGAAGGTTTAAAGGAACTCATTCGTTTGATCGTGTGACGAAAATGATATGCGACATAAATAAGCAATATAAATTACCCGTGGAAAAAATTGTTTATACGATTACTGACAATGGATCTAACTTCGTTAAGGCATTTAAAGAATTTGGAGTTGAATTAAGTAAGTGAAGTATATCGCATATATGTATTTAATCCAAATCAATATATTCAATTATTGATTCTCATTGATTTAGGACCTATAAAAGAATGTGACAGTGATGACGGATCTGACTCTGATTCCGATTCAAATGACTCGATAATTGCTTTAGGTCCTCAATTTCGATCTGTAACTCCACGTCTGTCAAAACACTTTCCTTGTGCGAGCCACACTCTAAATCTTTTGGCTTCAACCGATTTCAACAAAATTTTGAATTCATCAAGTCAGGATATTAAAGATATTCACAAAAGATCTTTCCAAAGGTAAAAATTATTTGATTAACTGAACACTTTTTACATTTACATATTTTCTATAACTTTGTAGATGCACACAGCTTTGGAATAAATGCAATAGACCAAAATCTGCAGAAGTAGTTAATGAAGTTATAAACGCGAGTTTAATAACTCCATGCATAACAAGGTGGAACTCTCTTTATGATTCCGTTACGAAGTTGCTGCAACACAAAACCAATTTAGCAGAATTGTGTTACCGTTTAAAAATTCCTACCATTCTCAGCGAAGAAGTTGAGTACTTAGAGGAGTACGCAAAGCTTATGAGGCCTATTGCAGAAGCGATCGACTTCCTTCAGGGCGAAAAGACCATGTATTTTGGTTACTTCATCCCCACTATAGTGACTTTGAGAATAAAACTACGTCGTTTGGAGCCTGCAAGCTTTAAGTATTTATCCGAAATAAGCGAAAAAATGCAAATAGCTTTGCTTAAAAGATTTGAAAAGTACTTCCTGATTCAGTCTGACGCTTGGGACGCTGTTATTGCCGCTATTTCTGTCCCTGACATTAAATTGCGATTTTTAAAAGCCCTTTTAGAAACAGCAACGACGCAAACAGAAGAAGAAGTAAAAAAAATGTTCAACACTTATGTGGTGAAGTATGGAAAGATAGCAGATGACGCAACACGTGTTCCGCCTCAAACTACTCAAAAAACCTTCCTTGATTTCGGGGAAGAAAGTAATGGTAAAATTTTTGCATTTGACTTTCAATTAAATATTTAATTTATTCACTTAAATAGATATAAGCATACAGAGTGGTTCCACTGACTCAGGCAATTATCTTCAGGAAACGCTTTTATACCTGGTGGAACGAGACGCCACAACAAGTTGTTTAAATAAACATCAGGCTATTAAAAACGTTTTTCTTAAATATAATACTCCATTACCGCCATCTGCACCTGTAGAACGGTTGTTTTCGTTCGCTGGTATTGTTAACCGGTCTAGAAGGCAAAAACTCAGCGATGCAAATTTCGAAATGCTTGTTTTAAGAAAAGCTAATGGCGGATAACAAGTTGAAATAAATGTTTCAATGAAAACAAAAATATTCGAATTTTCTTTAATTATTCATTGACCTAGTGGTTGGCTTTTGATTTTTAACTACCAGTAACTATTTTCAGTAAACAGTAAATATTTTGCTGGTTTTGCAAATCAAATGATATTATCAGTATTTTTACTGCAATTCCTTTCAGTAAGCTGTAAAAAAATATTTTTACTACAAATTTTTCCAGTAACCAGTAAAAAATTATTTTTACTGCAAATTATTTTCAGTAACCAGTAAAAAAATATTTTTACTGCAAATTATTTTCAGTAAGCAGTAAAAAAATCAGTAAAACTGTACTGGTAATGCAAATTTAATTTCATTATCAGTAAAGTGTTACTGTTTACTGCTGTACGTAATGCAGTAAATATATAATGCAGTGTGCCCATCTATGCTTATAATTTGAAATATTAAATATAATTTTTGTTTTCATGAGTTGTATTGGATTCTAATATAAAGAAATTAAAAGTAGCCTATGTCCCTACGCCCCTGCTCACACATCGTTGCTTTTGCGCGACTTTTTGGCCAAAAACAACACACTAATGATGCCGCAGCCAGCGTATTCCCCAGATCTGGCCCCCTGTGACTCTTTTTGTTCTCTAAACTGAAGAGGCCCATGAAAGGACGACGTTACGCTTCTCTTGGCGAGATAAAGACGGTATCGAAGGAGGAGCTGAAGAAGATAAAAAAAAATGATTTTTTGAATTGCTTAGAAGATTGGAAAAACCGTTGGCATAAGTGTATAATACCTCATGGGGATTACTTTGAAGAGATAGATATTCATGAATAAATAAATAATTTTTGAAAAAACACAAAATTCGCGATACTTTTAGAACACACCTCGTATATATAGATTTGTGTTTTTATTTTTTAAAGATTGTATGTCTATGAGGAAATAGTGTGGTGTAAAAAATCATAAGAAGCTTTTGTTTAAAACAGATAATGGGAAATGAATCAAAGTAGTTCATTGGAATCAATTTTGTTACTTAGCAAATATTTAATTAGAAAGTGATATTAATATTTTGTATAGCCTCATTTGGCAAGAATGACTGTTATTCTTCTTGGCATATTATCAACTAGTGTTTAACAGATTTCTGGTACATAGGAACTCCACGTATTTTGTACATTGTCCCATAATGCATTAAAACTTGAACCAAAGTACCAAACCAAACTACTTGAATCAAAGTAGTTCATTGGAATCAATTTTGTTACTTAGCAAATATTTAATTAGAAAGTGATATTAATATTTTGTATAGCCTCATTTGGCAAGAATGACTGTTATTATTCTTGGCATATTATCAACTAGTGTTTAACAGATTTCTGGTACAAAGGAACTCCACGTATTTTGTACATTGTCCCATAATGCATTAAAAGGGACAGATTTACCCGCAAGCGATCTTTTTAAACTCCCCACAAGTGCTCAATTGAGTTAAGGTCGGGAGACTGCGGTGGTCAATGGTAAATCCATTATTTTAAAATCAGTTTTTAGTTTTCCGCGCAAACTAAATGGTTACCCAGAATGTCAATGTAAGAGTCTGCCGTCACTCTACCCTTAATTCTGGGTAGTCCTCCAATACCATTAGTGATCCTACAGCCCCTCACCATAATTGAGCCGCCTCCAAAGGTCTGTGTAGGCTTAACGTGGTGCTACCGTAACTTCATGGTTTCACTTTTCCAAGTCCGCTCGCCACCCCTTGACCCTAGGCGGTTTATTTTGGTTTTGCCAGACCATATAACCTTATTTCAATCATCAGAGTCCCAACCCTTGTACATTTTGCAAATGAGATACGCAACTTTGTATGCCTTTCTGACAGCAAAAGCTTTTTAACCATTGCACGCCCTCTGAAACCAGCTTGCTGAAACCCCTCCGAACTGTTTCCGCAAAAACTGTCACCTGGCTCGTCGCTGATAGATTGTGGCTTACTTCCACATATTTTATATTTCCCACCCCGAATTCCCCTCAAAAGCTCTCCCTCTTGAATTTCACTAAACTCTTTGCTGTACCTAGGCATTGTTGACGGAAAATTTAAAAATGTTTGCCTTATTTTCCTAAGTGTTTCATCACTATGAAGGCTTTTGATTTGCTACCGAAGATTTCCACTAATAGCTTTTTTGTTTCCTCCCATTTCTGGCAAATGAATTTGTAATTTAAAATTTTAACATTGATTTAGTTACTTACCACGTCGGGCTTACATTTTCGTAAGAAATAAACGAAAGCAAACTCTGAAACACGACTTTTTCCAATATCGAAACTCACAAAATTGATCACGCTACTACTTGGGCACCGTTATTATTGAGAATTTTCAAAAACAAAGAGATAACGAAATAGCATACAAAATACGTCTCAAACTTACCATAAGCTTTGCTGGCTTTAAAATCAGACCTTAATGCTAAACACACGAAAAAGTGATCGAATGTGAGAGACACTGTAAATTTCTGTTTCTTATATCGTTTTTGAATAATAATCAGTAATCAGTTGAACTTTGAACGAGCTCTGATGCTATATTTGGATATTGAATATAATATGATAAGTTAAATTTTCTGTTAAAAACGAGTTTTTAAAAAATATTTTTTAAAGCAAAGAAAGATTTTCTTATGTCGATGATCAATATTCACATAGAATTTTTCCTAATGTTGCAATGAAAATTATATAAAATAAGTACAACGGGGCGTGACCAATTGGCTAGATGGTTCCGACATATTTCAGAAACAACAAAGTAAACCGCCAGAAGTGTTAAATTTTCAACATCAATATATGTCAGCATGTTCATCAATATCATCTTCACCGTCCAACATGGAAGAAACAGAGGCTGTTAATAAATAAAAAAAACAGGAATAGCGTAAGGTGTTGACATTATTCCTTCCGAAGCGCTTGAAGCTGATCTCTCAGTCTCCGCACTCTATCGCTCCTCTTTTAGAAGCAAATTGGTGCGAAAAACAACTCCTGGACGGGCCGATCTATCCATATGTAAGACTATAGAGTGGTCACATTGATTAGCATCATGTCAAAAATTATCACCAAATTCTTTTTAACTCGAATACAGGCACACCTTGAAGGTTTGCTGAAGAAGCAACAAGCAGGCTTTCCCACAAACAGATTGTTTTGTCCCCATATTGTCACATACCGCGTTATAACGAAGCGAATAAACGAGCTCACTACGTTGACTTTAAATACTAAGTCTAACACAACAAACATCTATCAGACCCACTTTATGGAACAACTGGCGTAACGCAGCGCTGAATCGATAACATAATAATAATACGCTAAATCGAATCAACATATTTGTATTTGACTTCACATAGAATTGAATAATTACCGCATTTATGCAATTATAGAGGAAAATCTGTTTATAGGCTCTCTGTCAGTCCGCAATGCCTGCATTTAGCAGCAACATAAGCTCCCAGAGTTCTGAATGGTGCAGTGCAGTTACACTATAATTGACGCCTTTTGTTCCAGTGAAGCTGTCAAAAGTTTTGTGCTTCGTTTGTTCACGCTAAATACCAGCATTTCAACGTTTGCGTGTTGGATATGTAAACTAGAGCTGATCGATTTGTTTACTATAAAATAATTTATTTTCTCCGGATCATTTTGAACAACTTTGCATAAAGGAATATAGGCCTAAAACAGGTTTCGAGGTTTCAAAATCTGAATAAATTGTTCAGAATGATTCGTACAAAATTTACCATATATGTGGTTTTTATTTTATTTTTGGGTCCTTGTAAAACGACCCGCATTAATGTTTACTTGTAGTAACTTGGGTAGAAAGAAGCGCTCTGCACAATCTTATAGCACACACCAACACTTAGTTGTATGCCTCAATTCAGAAAATACTTGTCAAACGTGCGCTGGTGTTGTTTGTCTCCGATAATTGACTCGTCTTTGTAAATTCAGAGCGACACGACGTCAGCCCTTAATATACAATGAAATCTCGTTTGCAGTCAACGATGAATTTGACGTCAGATTCAATATAACGATTATTTTATGATCAGCAAATATATGCACTTAGTTTTAGCCTTCACAATAATTGTTTGGACTTTATCGGCATTCAACTGCATTATGCCAGTTATTAGTGCACAGTTGGTAATTGCTAGTTGACTTAATATAAGAAGAAGAAGGTATCTGCTAGAGCAAATAAGCTTCTAGAGATATTATTCAATTGATATTTTTTAAATAGCATACATTTAGATGACTACTGTGATAATTCTATGTTAATTAAGATCAATTGGTTTTCACGACTATTATAAAAAGTATAAATATACGCAGAATAGTCACATATTGCTCTCATACAAACTGAGCGACTGGAATTGGAGAATTGTTTGGATAGACAGTTTTTTTTCTTTTTGAAGAGATATCTTCCAGAAATTTGGTTGGAGTAGCCTTCCAAGAAATGTGAACGAAGTTCTTGTATTAACCATTTTTTTTTAATTTCTGCAACTATTTTCACGAAAATTGGTATGGAATATTGTCTACAATGTTGCATCTCCGAAGAAGTTACTAAGAACGGATTGCTATAGTATATAGCTGTCATATATACTGAACAATTACAATGAAGCGTTTCAGGGAGAAATGAACTTCCGCAAACTTTCAGGTTGATATCTCAAAAGCCGAGGGACTAGTTCGCATATATGTAGGCTGAATCGACTAATCTTGTCTCCGACGTTCCAATTAGGGTGCTATAAACTTCGTGAGTTGTGAGCTACTACTGTTTTCTGGGTACAAAATAGGCTGTCATAACTGACTTGTATGTTTTGTTCCCAGAAAAGATAAATGAAAAAATAAATTCAAGAGGGAAAACAAAAGGGATATTAAAATAAAAACTCAATTCAGCTTGGACTAGTGAAATATTTATATCTTCTTCTTCTTCAATAGCGTAGACACCAGCCAGCGCAGCCGCTGTCTTTTAATTCACTGAACTATGTCAACGTCGTCGTATATCTAACACAGCTCATCGTTACATTGAAAGCTATATTCGCCATGGCCAACGCGCAAAGAACCATAAATCTTCGCTGAACTTTTCTCTCGAAAACTCACAACGTCGACTCATCAGATGTTGTCATCGTCCAAGTCTCTGCATCATATAACTGGACGGGGATGATGGATGACTTGTTTCTACTATGGTTTTTGTTCGTCGAGAGAGTACCTTACTTCTCAATTGACTTTTCAGTTTGAAGTAAAATCCGTTGGAGAGTTATTCTGCGCCTGACAATGTTTGCACAAAGAAAGACGAAATTTTCTATGACTTCGAAGTAACAGTCATGTCGGAGTCAAGTGGCGAGAGCGACGACTGTTTGTTTGTTAACAGAAGACATTTCGTCTTGCCCTCGTTCACTACCAGAACTATTTGCTTTGCTACATTATCCTGTATAGAGAAAGCAGAACCAACGGCCTGATATAGAGCCCAACGATACCAATATCATTGGCTTACGCCAGTAGATGTACACTCTTATAAAAGATGGTGCCTTTTATATTTGGGTCTGCAGCTCAAATTATTTTCTTTAGGAGAATCCTGCTTCTGACGGACCTTTTGGTACTATTCAACGTCAGTTAACACAGCCGTATGAGTTTTGCGAGGATACCAAATTCAGTGATAGTGGTAGTTTTCGTAGATTTGTCGTCAGAATAAATAATATTTATTTTCATTGGGCACTTTAAAAAATAGGTTCTTAGACACCTCTAATAAAATTACTCCAATTAAGAGCTCTTAAATGTAACGAAAAATTCTTACACTTTTCTATTTTTTCTTATTATCAGATGCAAAATTCTTCTGAAAAATTCTCTCGTTTCATAGATCTTGTATAAATTGAATGCCAATTTAAAACGTTTTCTACAAAATTTTGCTAAACTATTCGCTTAAAAGATATTAACAGTTGGAATAAGATTATTTTAACTCAGTGGAATTCTTTTGTTTAATTGCAAACCTGAGTTTTGTAGAAAATTTTCTGTTTCAAATAAATTTTTTGATATGAAAAAGAGGTTGCTCATACGCCCCGTACCACTTAAGGCTGGTTTTGAAGAATTACATGTTTTCAGTAGTAGTGGCATTTTACCTCGCGATGTTTAAGCCAAATATTTCACTGCAAGTTAATCATACGCAACATTGTGTCAAAAAAGAACCAGGGAGTTGTAAATAAAACTCAAAATATTTATTTTTTACACTTGTGTCATTTCTTATATTCTATATATACTATATAATTATAATATATTTAGAAAAGGAGATTCGACGGTGGCGTTTCATAATTGAATTTTACGTAATTCACATAGCGTTTGTTGGTGTATTTGGATGATGGGGAAATATCAAAGCAGGCGAATGAGTGCACCAAATTGAGAGAAATAGCGATAGTCATGACACATTACTAGTAATGTAAAATTTTGGGATAATACTCAAATATAATAGAGAAGTGCAATTTTACTGTCAGCTAAAATAAGTTATTTACAACACTGTAAGGCTTTTAGCTCGAAAATGCTAAGCAATAAAACTATATGATGATTCTTCGGTAGTTTTGTAGACCTGAGTGCTTGGAACGTTTGTAGTTGTAGCTACCTCACATGCCACGTCACGCACTAACGGCGGCTCTCAACGCATAACGCAACGCATAAAAACGCAGAGTTTCTTGCGAAAATGGAATTTTTACATCAAATCAAATGTAACAAGTTTGCAAAACGCTTAATTCTGGAATACCATTGAAATATGTAGTCTGGTTATGATGAACACGTACGTGTATATGCATATTTATGGAAGAAGTGAAGTTTTTAGCATTTGCTTATATATTTTTTCTGTTTTCATGAGCCTATATAAATATTATAGTTACCTCAGCTAATAAACCTTAATAAATAAAGTACTTTATCATTTAGGGAAGATGGAGTCATGTGTAAAAGATCACGATTTTTTTACATATGGCTAAAACAGCTCACGACTTCCGGTCTTAGACCAAGTATCCTCTGTGTACCCAAAAAATATCCGTTTAAAGGCGAGTTAAAATGAGAAGACGAAACATCCCCTCCACAGGGTTGTGCGTTGGGCTTGGGACGCGCCGCCTAAAAAAACACCTCAATAAATAGGACACAACTCTTTGTAAACTCGGCTATAGTAAGTAAGAAGGTAAGGTAAGGTAAAATTACCTTTGAGCTTAAGAATAATATTTTTATATAGTATTACAACAAGTGAACTTACTGTTGTTGTGCTTCAATATAAATTAGCTCTCATGGATCTTTCTGATTCTGTAACTAAAATGCCAATTAATGGGAAAACGCTAATTATTTTTTGTTTTTGTTTTTTGTTTTACTGTAGGGGGAATATTATTCATACGTCGTGTTGTACCTTTACACTCGTGGCCACGCAAAGCTTTCTACTATAGTTTCACCAATTTCTTTACGTTCGATCGCGATTATCTTCAGTATTGTCTTTTTATGTTTTTAGTAAGAATAATTAAACTTTATTATATTATCTAATTATAATTATAGTTTTTTTAATTTATTACATTTAATGAGTAAAATATAAACTAGCTTTTCTGTGCTTATTCAAAAGCGGCCGATTTTATTGTTTTTAAAGTATTAACGTTACACAATTTCGTGTTTCAAATAAAAATAAAAATAAAAAAGGAATTTCGAATATAGTGTAAATGAAATAAAATAAAAAAAAATTAAATATAAAATTTTTTCATCACATTTCAGTCTTTTACATTGCGATCTCATTTTGTAAAGCTCACAAACTTTCAAATTTTTTTGTCTATAGCTAAATGTGTTTTGCTTTTAATTTTTAATATTCTTGATAAATAACACGTCACTAATCTATTTCTGAATAAAAAGTGTCTATCCCCCAAAACGTATCGCTATAAAGTGTTGTCGAATATGCACAACACATGAAAATTTTGAGTGGTAAGCTTTGCGTGGCTACGGGTGTAACTAGGACGTCAACTTTTTTCCAAACTTTAAGAACGGTTGCATGTCTACATGCGATATTTCGTACAGTTCTGTAAAGAGCGAAGCTCCTAGAATCTTAAGACATACAAAGGCATATTTCAATAGTTTTATTTTTGTCAGTTCTGCTAAACAAAAAAAACTACTGCTGCCACTGACACGACAAGCATTACATCCACTAATACTTAAAGCTACTTAAGAGCTTCATATACATACATACTGTGCAAACGTTTTTTTCATAAAGTGATGCTCCACTTTTCAAACACGTACAAATTTAAAATGAAAAATATGTAAAAATTCAGTACTAGTATTAAAATTAGCGCGTTATATAATATAAGGTGTCTAAAGAACTACGAGAGAGTTCTGTAGTCTACTACTGTGAACAACTTGAAATGTGAATTTTGTCCATTTCATCTCTTTGAAAGTAAACTCCTTCCGCTGCAATACACTTATGTCAACGAATTTTTCCATCGTCATGGCTCTTGGAAAAATTCTCCGTCGTGATGTCCATCAGAGCCTTCTTCGATTCAGCTTTTATATCCTCAATTAGGTCAAAACGGTGTTCTCCGAGTAGTCATGTGAATCTGCCGAATAGCCAGAAGTTACACGAAGGTACAGTGGGAAGCTAAACTGTCCGGATGTTTTGCACTAAGGAAGTAAGGTAATGAAAATAATACAAATATAGGTATATTATCAGATATATGTATTTTTTTATTTAATTGAACATTATTCTAAATTATAAAGCACAAAAACTCATATAAATTGCTTCAAAAAAATAAAAAATTTAAAAAAAACAAAAAATTCACTATTCGGACACTTTTGCACTGTTTGCTGTTTGTTTGTTGAAACCAATTAACGTTGCCAATTTAATATTTCGTCCAAAGGCCTTTATTTCTAATTACGCTTTCAATACGTTTTGGCATACTCTCCACCAACTTTTGGATGATATCACGGTCAAGAGCTCGCCATTCATGTTGTATTCTCTCCCAAAGCTCGTCAACATTTTTTGGTGGGTTTTCATATGCTCCTAGCCTTCTTTTCACAATAGCCCATAAATTTTCTATAGGATTCAGGTCTGGGCTTTGTGCAGGCCATTCCATTGTCCCAAAAGTTTGGTTTTGTAGCCAGCTTTTAACTATTTTGGCCGTGTGCTTCGGATCCCCGTCTTGCTGAAAAACAACTTCTTCGGTTGGATAAGCACTCTCGTCAACAAATTCTGGTAAATTTGTTTGTAGAATATTTAGGTAGTCCTCCTTCTTCATTATACCTTGGATTCTCACCAAAGGTCCAATGTTCCACCAAGTAAAACATCCCCACACCATTATACTGCCGCCACCATGTTTCATCGTTTCCTTCACATGGTGCTTTTGGATGCGCTCCTGCGGCCTATGCCAATAGTATTCTTTTCCATCAGACTGGTATCGGTTGACTTTAGTTTCGTCGCTCCAGATAACCCGTTTCCAGTCATCTACTGTCCAATTTTTATGGGTTTTACAGAAATGAAGGCGTCTTTTCACATTTCTATCGGAAAGTGCTGGATTTTTCTTTTTAACACTGGCTACTAAACCAATTCTATTTAATGAGCGTCTAACCGTCCAGGAACTGACATCCTTACCAATACTTTTTGCAGCATTTTTCGGGGTCTTGGTGTCCTTATTATGTAGCAAACGTTCAATTTGCCGGGCATCACCATCAGAAAGTAGTCTTGGTCGACCCCCTTGGTTATTATTGCAAGCTACATTTCGTCGTTTTTTTATATCATTTACCGTGGATTTACTTAAATTTAATTTTTCAGCAATTTTACGGCATGAATAATTATTTTGCAATAAATTTATAACATTGTTTTCAATATCAGTTGGCGTTTTTCTCATTTTTGAAGATCTTTTAATTTTTTATATAAAAATCATGTTAATCAATTCACAGGTCAAACAATAATGCACAATTAGAGCAATAAAGGCTTGATAACGAGACAACAAACAAAAAAAAACCAACGGGTTAAATACCGTTACATTTTAACAAAGCAATATCGTGATAATGTTTATTTCTTGTACTGTGCAAAAATTTCCGAATAGTGAATTTTTTGTTTTTTTTAATTTTTTATTTTTTGAAGCAATTTATATGAGTTTTTGTGCTTTATAATTTAGAATAATGTTCAATTAAATAAAAAAATACATATATCTGATAATATACCTATATTTGTATTATTTTCATTACCTTACTTCCTTAGTGCAAAACATCCGGACAGTTTAGCTTCCCACTGTATATCAGGCAAATGTGATGGTTGCGGCACGATATTAGTTGAAAATGTGACGAAATGATCACGAATAATCAATGCAGTATGAGATGGTGCATTATCGCACTTATTTGTTCCATAAATTCAGACATAGTGAAAATAGAAGAATCCACTTTTACGCCTCACAAAACGACGCGTATCTCAAATACTAATTTATATTTTGGGAGGGGTATATTTGGACGTAATTTTTTTGGAAGAGTGGTCGTGGCCCCGCCCCTACTAAGTTTTTTGTACATATCTCGGAAACTACTAAAGCTATGTCAACCACACTCTATAGAGTCGTTTCTTTCAGGCATTTCCATATACAGTTCAAAAATGGAAGAAATCGGATAATAACCACGCCCATCTCCCATACAAAGGTTATATTGAAAATCACTAAAAGTGCATTAACCGACTAACAAAAAACGTCAGAAACACTAAATTTTACGGAAGAAATGGCAGAAGGAAGCTGCACCCAGGCTTTTTTTTAATTGAAAATGGGCGTGGCGTCGCCCACTTATGGACCAAAAACCATATCTCAGGAACTACTAATCTAATTAATTTTACAGCAAAATAAAAAAATATGTAAATTACGGATAATGAAATCTCGATTATCACTTTATCATGCGAGAACTTAACCCTTCCTTACTTGTTCCACTTAACAATTGTATGTATCACCTAAAACTATTCGAGATAGATATAGGATTATATGTATACTTAAATAATAAGGGTGACGAGAAAAGTTGAAATATGGTTGACTGTCTGTCTGTCCGTTCGTCCGTCTGTACAAACTTTAACTTGAGTAAAAATTGAGATATCTTGATGAAGCTTAGTATGCAAGTTTCTTAGTAAAATTGAGTTCGTAGATGGGTGTAAGAGAACTCCTGACACGCCCCCAAATCGACATTAACCTATAAAGTGCCATTACTCTAAATTAAGATATAAAACTGTTATTTGGTATAGTGGATCGCAGTAGCAAATGCATATATAATGGGATTAAGCTCTCCACGTATAATTCATTTAATGTATGCCACTTTGTGACAAAAAATTATCAAATCCCATCCCCAGTACCTATGGTTGACTTTTGATCAAAAATATCGGTTAATGTGTGAGATATGCAATAGAACTTCAGATGTAATCCCTCTCCTGCAGTAGCACTTCTGTGTATCCAAAATGAGTGGAATCGGGTCAATATTTCCCTCAGCCCCCATATACTTAATGGAAAGATTTTCGAACTTCCTGTTGACTTTATGCTAGATTTATCATCCAATATTCCAGTTATCTCAACTCATAAAAAAAATGAATACAATTGGCCGAAATTTTCAGTTAGTTTCCTTATGACCATTACCAGGATTTTGAACATCCCGCATTAGAAATCATATCAGCCTTATTTGAAAAAAAATGTATTAACTTCAACTATGCTTAATAAAACGAGCGAAATAACTTTTTTTTAGATTCTTCTACAACCACTTTATAAAATAAGTAACCATATTGCAACCTCTTGACCCCTAACTCCAAAGTAAGCTGTACCAATGCTCTGTCTTGCTCTTGAAGCGCGAAATTTCGCTATAAAAATGTTGTCAAACGATTTACATTTCCTAAGTTGTTTTTCCAACTATGCAGCAAAGGAAGTGTCGAAGTTTTGATATGGTATGGTATATATGGTATTTTTCATGTCTGTTTGTCCGTCCCTCTGTGTAAACACACACACAAAATAGTAAGACTTTGTTCATAAATTTAAAATTCTAAATTAAATCTCAGTGAAATAAAAAGTTTGATCTCTTGTTGACATTTCGTAAAAATTTTAAGACAATTGGATAATTACAATCGATGTTATCGATCAAAAAGCGACAGCAGCTTTTGGTCATCTGTCGTAAAATGTAATTTGAACAAAGAGCAAATATTAAATTTTGTTTTAAACTTGGGAAAACGTTTACTGAATCATTTCAAATGATGAAAAAAGTTTATGGTGATCAGTGCCTATCCCGTAGTAATGTGCATGAGTGGTTTAAGTGATTTCAAAAAGGTCATGAGGACCTCTGTGACGATCAGAAGTCGGACCGGCCAAAATCCGTGATTACCCAAAACAATATTGAAAAAGTGCAGGAGTTTATTAAGAATGAGCCGAAATCTTCTTTGCGTTACTTGGAAATGAAGTTAAATATCAAAGACTCCATTCATCGCATTTTGATAGATAAATTGGGTCTACGGAAGGTGTGCTCCAAGTTTGTTCCGCACAAATTGACTGAAGAGCAAAAATTGCTACGAATCCAACATTGTAAGGATTTGATTAAAGAGTCGAGAAAGGACATAAACTACAAATATTCGATTGTGACTGGTGAAATGTGGTGCCTTCAATATGATCCCGAAACCAAACGTCAAAGTGCCTAATGGAAGCATCCAGACGAGCCATCACCGAAAAAAAAGTCGTCTTCAGAAGTCAAAAATAACGACAATGCTGATTTGGTTTTACGATTCCGAGGGTATTGTACACCGAGAGTTCGTCCCACCTGGCCAACCGATTAATGCTGTGTTTTACCTTGGTGTTATGAAGCGTCTTTTGTCACGCATTCGTCGTGCTCGACCAAAATACCGTGAGGCAGGGTCCTTGCACCTTGCACCACGATAATGTGCCGTTTCATCGGTCGACGCTTGTCACTGACAAAAAACTCCATATTAACCATTAATCACTCACCTTACTCACCTGATCTGGCACCCTGTGATTTTTATCTATTTAGAAAACTTCATTTGCCCATGAAAGGACACTGGTTTCAGGACATTTCAGCTATCCAAAAGGCGATGACTGATATTCTCAAGAGCATTCCGAAAAATGACCTTAAACACTCCTTTGAAATGCTAATTGACCGGGCTAAACGCTGTATCGAAGCACAAGGAAACTACTTTGAATACAAAAATATAACTTTTGAAAAATATTAATTTTTTGTTGCTTTTTTAAGGGTCCTCTTTCTTTTGCGACAGATCTTGTACATTATGACAAATACGTACCCTACAATTGTAAATAAAACGGAAAATATGTAATTATTCATAAATATTTATTTTGTCGCCTTCAAAGTAATCCCCATAAGATGATATAAACTTATGCCAAAGATTTTTCCAGTCCTCAAAATACTTATCATAACCACCTTTTGGGTTGCCCGTCAACTGCTTTAGCGAATTTTGTTATATCTCTTCGAACGACGACGAACCAGTTCCACAGAGCGGCAATTTCAATTTGGAGAACAAAAAACATCAGACGCATTTGTGGATTTAAATTCGGTCACAATCGTGGCTCAATGCGATGGTACATTTTCATCGTATAAAATCCATTAATTGGTCTTCCACACCGTTTTCGACGGATATTCTTACATAAACGCCTCAATACGGCAAAAAAAATCCTTATTGACCGTCTGTCCCTCCAAAACTAATCCGAACAAATTCGTGATGCATCAAACCAAGAAATATCGAAAACAACAATAAGCATTTCTTGAGTTTTGAGCGCATTTGGCTTGGTTGTTTCGGCCCGTTCCTTTACACCCATTCCGATGATTGTTGATTTGTTTGCATGTCAAACTCAGACAACCATGTCTCATCGGCAAAAACAATCTGTCCAAGTCGTGTTAATTACAAAAAAAAAAAAAATTATTTTATACTTTCATATTTATATTGGATTATCAAAAAAGTCTTGCGGTATTTTTATACTCTCGCAACAAAGTTGCTAAAGAGAGTATTATAGTTTTGTTCACATAACGGTTGTTTGTAAGTCCTAAAACTAAAAGAGTTAGATATAGGGTTATATATACCAAAGTGATCAGAGTGACGAGTACAGTTGAAATCCGGATGTCTGTCTGTCCGTCCGTCTGTGCAAGCTGTAACTTGAGTAAAAATTGAGATATCATGATGAAACTTGGTACACGTATTTCTTGGCTCCACAAGAAGGTTAAGTTCGAAGATGGGCAATATCGGCCCACTGCCACGCCCACAAAATGGCGGAAACCGAAAAGTGGGCGTCATAACTAAGCCATAAATAAAGATATTAAAGTGAAATTTGGCACAAAGGATCGCATTAGGGAGGAGCATATTTGAACGTAATTTTTTTGGAAAAGTGGGCGTGGCCCCGCCCCCTACTAAGTTTTTTGTACATATCTCGGAAACTACTATAGCTATGTCAACCACACTCTATAGAATTGTTTCCTTCAGGCATTTCCATATACAGTTCAAAAATGGAAGAAATCGGATAATAACCACGCCCACCTCCCATACAAAGGTTATTTTGAAAATCACTAAACGTGCGTTAACCGACTAACAAAAAACGTCAGAAACACAAAATTTTACGGAAGAAATGGCAGAAGGAAGCTGCACCCAGGTTTTTTTAAATACTGAAAATGGGCGTGGCGTCGCCCACTTATGGACCAAAAACCATATCTCAGGAACTACTAGACCGATTTCAATGAAATTCAGTATATAATATTTTCTTAACACCCTGATGACATGCACGAAATATGGGTGAAATCGGTTTACAACCACGCCTTCTTCCAATATAACGCTATTTTGAATTCCATCTGATGCCTTCCCTGTATAATATATACATTAGGAACCAATGATGATAGCGGAATAAAACTTTACACAAATACGGTATTTGAGCTGAGGTATTGTGGAAAAATTGTCGTGATCGGACTATAACTTTTCAAGGTCCCTGATATCGAACACGAAGAACTCAGTGCCTAACCTAACCTAACCTAATTTTTCACCGAAAATATCGGTAAATCTCTCAGAATTTAATTCTAATTAATTTTACAGCAAAATAAAAAAATATGTAAATGACGAATAATGAAATCTCGATTATCACTTTATCATGCGAGAGTATAAAATGTTCGGTGACACCCGAAGTTAGCCCTTCCTTACTTGTTATTGAATCAATTCGTGTGGAACCCATACATCGAGCTCCTTAGTGACTCCAAGCTTCTTCAAATGGTTTATAACGGTTTGATGACTACTATACCGGTCACTTTCGACCAATTCAGCGATTTTATCGCAATTTTCGACGACAGGCCTTCCGGAGCGTGGCGCATCTTCGACCACCTCAACATCAGAACGAAAACGTTGAAACCATCGTTGTGCGGTGGAAATGGAAACTGTATCGGGTCCATAAACTGCACAAATTTTATTGCCGGCTTGAGATGCATTTTTGCCTTTATCGTAGTAGTACTGTAAAATATGCCGTATATTCTCTTACGACTTAAAATAAACGACAATCAATAAAACGCGTGTTAGCGCGTGAAATGAGATTTCCAAAAAGGTATAGCATGACCCGATGCGACGAATAAAACTAGAACTACCCGCTTTCAGCGCCTATTAGCGAAAATACCGCAAGACTTTTTTGACAACCCAATATGTACGTATACATTGCACACATTACAAAGAATAATGCAATTTGGTAAATAATATGTCCAGTCACCACCGGCGTATTCTAGTGTCAAGGATATGCCCACACATTTTCAATAGGGTTTGCATCGAGCGACTGCGACGGCCAATCCAACGTAACGATGCCAGATTGAGTTTTTCACTGAGTACAGAGCTTGCTGCGGTGTTTAGGATCGTTGTCCTCCTGCAGAACCCAATCTTCATTTTTTCTGATAAACCTTCGTTTTGCGGATAGCAGTAAAGTCTTTTTGTGGATTTTTATCATTTTCTCGGCATTTAGGTTATCGTAAAGAGGTTCAAAGTGCCGAATCCCTGCTTTGAGAAGCAGCTCCAAAGATGCACCTTTATTCCATGTTTTACGGCCCGCTGAACAAGCCTATTGGTGGAAGTTGACCAGGCTAGCGTGGGGAGAGAACGTGCCCATATAGAACATTCATCAGTAAAAATGACATTTTCAAAATCTCTATCAATATTCTCATGCGCCCAAGCGAGTTGCTTTGTCACAAGTTTTTCAGTCAACAGAGGCTTCTTCATTGTGTTGCGCCATTTCAGATCATGAGTATGAAGAAGGGTTCGGATAGTTTTGTAGGATATATCTGCACTGCCTTGCTGCAGTGTTAAAGCAGGTCGCGAAAACAGATTCACTATTATTTTTTCATCTTTCTTGTTCACTTTTCCTATCGAACCACGTTCTGGTAAATCAACGACATTTTTAGCCACTATATATCGCTGTATACACTCCTATACAAATGCCTTCGACTTTCTCATATGTTTAGCAGCCGCTGATTGCGACATTTTGGGACCTTTTGGGTGGATGCAAAGGCACACAGCTCCGTAGCGCAACGCGTACTTAGCATTCATGGCATTTAACGTGATTCTCTTTCAAATGATCAACGACAACTGAATCTTTGTTGACAATGCATCAAGGACAAAGGAATTGGAGCGAAATCGTTCATTAACTGTCGGTAAAGTCGACAACGCTCTTACTTGACAGACTGTATAATGCTCTCCATATATGTGGAATCGGAATTCGCACGATCGAGCATGTCTAAATGGACCTGTTTGCGATACTCTTTTTTGAAAAAAATCAGCTTTATCGAGACGAGTCGAGCAAGAACGCTATGTGTTTGGCCTGCCATTGCTGATAAAAACATCCAAAGCAAATATTTAAATTAAGCGGGGAATGCTAATTAAAAAATTTTGCGCCATTTTTTGTCATTAAAACTGAAAGGACGTCGCTACGCCAGTATTGGTAAAATAAAAATTGCAACGAAAGAGGAGCTAAACAAGACCGCAATAATTTACTTTTTAAGTGTTTTGAGGATTTTCAAAACCGCTGGCAGAAGTACAGTATTTCTGGGAGTGATTACTTTGAAAGGGACAAAATAAATACTGATGGTAAATATACACATTCTTAAGAATTACGCGGTACTTTTTGAACAAAGCTCGTACACTTGAGACTACAATTACCCAAAGTAGCTGCAACTCGTACTTACCAAGTTTACTTGGAAATTTGGGAATATCAGTTTTTTTTTGTTTGCAATTACCTTTTGAGTGAGATGAGGAAGGGCGAATATGCTCGCACTTTTTTTTTCATAATTTTTTATTGCTATACAAATAAAAGCCACGCAAGTTCGAAATCGTGTTAGTTATCTTCTAGTTCTTCATCGTAACTGCTTACTTTAACACGTTATCATATATTTATACATAAACAACTTCTATATCACTCCTGCAACAGTCACTTAGCTTTGGGGAATTTATAGTGATATTTATTATTCGCATGATTGAAAGCAAGTTTAGTAGAAAAATTGTCTTAATATCATCAATTACAACAAATTACACTATAATATTAAGTATAAATAGCTTGGCTACAAAACTTCACCCGGAAATACGAGGGCTGCCATATATATGTGGAGGATTGTTTTAAAATGAAACACTTTATTTTGGATTATTATATAAAATGATTTATTTAATACACCGGTTGGAAAACGTAGGTTTAAATACTCAGTACGTATATTACAAAATTAGTTTAATGACCAATGCGCACGTCCGTATCCTGTGGAGTTTCAAAATAAAGTGTCTGTATTTTTAACTGTCGCTGTCGGCGTTCATTTAGGGTGTATGTTTAGAGTTGCATGCGAGCGCAGGTCAGATCATTATTCGTTGAGTCCGTTCAGTCAGGGTGTACGTTTAGAGTTGCATGCGTGCGCAGGCCATGGTTGCAATCCCACATTCGGCCTTCCTGACTTATTCGTTCGGCTCGAACGAAGGTCTCCATCTCTTCATGAATTCGGCGACGATGGTCGTGAAACCAGGACGAGGGTCCTCGCCTACCTTCTCGACCTCATACCTATCGCGACCTAAAACCTTCGAAATCTTATATGGACCAAAATATTTAGGCCTTAACCTAAGCCCGCTCCCATACTGAGTTCGCTTAATAGCGACTAATTCGTCCAGTCTGTACTTTGTTGATTCCTTCTTTTTCCTGTCAAAATTTTATTTGTTTTCCTTTGTATCAATGGAATATTTTGTTTGGCCTGATCCCTTGTCACTTGTCGGTCTGAATCTAATTCATTCAAGGCGGCGTTTTCTATCAACTCATTTACTTCTGTCGTACCCGAAATCCTCATTTTTATGCTAGTTAAAATTTTAAATGGAGAAAACTTGGTACTACGCGTTGGTGTATTGTTAATAATTTGTTATGCCCTATTTACGTGCCTATACCAATTCCCAGGCCCTTATCGGCACATCTTAGAAATCATCGGTACTACAATTTGATGTATCCGTCCAACTTGTCCGTTGCCCGGTGGAACACCTGTAGCTATTACCAAATGCTCTATACCTTCCCTCACACAATAATCTTTAAAGAGATTTCCCGTGAACGCAGCACCTCTGTCCGTTATAAAACGCCGTGGATTACCGAAAACAGCGGCTTGTTTCTCGAGTCGATCAACGACTGCCTCGGCTCCAGTGTTTTTAACCGGGTACAACTACACAAACTTTGAAAAAGCATCTACCGCAACAATAATATAGTTATACGCCTTCTTTGTTTGTTCCATGGGACCGACATGATCTAAGTGAAAAGTGCTTAATGGCTGATCTTCCTTAGGTATTGGATTTAATAAACCTTCTTTACTTCCTATCTTTGAATCTGTCATGATGCATTCGATACATCTCTTTACAATTCTAGCGGAATATCCTTCTTTTTCATGGTCATTGCGAACGCGTTGCAATCAGTAACGATTCTGAAACGCAACTCTAAAAGATATACTCTCCACTTCTTAAGTGCTTCAACAATCGCTAATACCTCTAACTCATACGAATGGTACTTTTCTTCTGCTGGCTTTGTCTTCCGACTCATGTACTGGATTGGGTGAAAATGCAAATCTTCGCTGTCCTTTTGTAAGAGTACACCACCATATCCATGTATCGAGGCATCCGTATGCACTTCAGTTAGAGCCTTCGGATTGTACAACCGTTACACTGGTGAACTAGCCAGAGCTGCCTTTAATTGCTGCAGCGAGGCTTGCTGTTCGATCCCAAACACAAAAGCTACATGCTTACGCAACAGGTCAGACAGTGGTTTTGCGACTACTGCATACCCTTCTATGAAACGGCGAAAATAAGAAGTAAGCCCTAAGAATCTTTGCACCGCTTTCTTATCCATAGGTATCGGAAAATTCCTTACTGCCTGCGTTTTTGCTTCTGATGGCCTTATTGTACCACAATCTATAATATACTGCAGAAAATCAACAGTCGTCTTCAGGAACTGGCATTTCTCCCACTTAATTCTTATGTCATAACATGCCGCACTATTCAACACAGCTTTCAACTTATGTATACCCTCGTCATAACTAATAGAAGGAATTATAAGATCATCCATGTAAGTTCCCACGATGCCATCCTTCATCGAAACACTGCGAAGATGTATCGAGTGAACACTGCTGGGGAATTGGAAATACCAAAAGGAACGTAAATGAATTCGTATTGACCTTAATGGGTCACGAATGGCGTATATTTCCGCGAACCTGCCTCTATCGGCACTTGGAAAACCCATTTCGTAAATCTTGCGTTGTAAATACTTTTGCGCCTTGTAATCTCTCGATAACGTCATCTATGAGTGGCATTGGAAACTTATCCCTCATGATTTTTTCGTTCAAACGTCGGTAGTCGCAACACAGACGTTTGGTTCCGTCTTTTTTCCCAACCAATACGATCGGCGATGCATACCCGGAGACGCTAGGTTGGATTATGCCTTGCTCCATCCATTCTGCAATCTGTTTATCGACAATCCACTTATCGGAGTACGACATTCGTTTTGGCCCTTGGAATACCGGAGTATCATCCGTCAAACAAATTTTCTTAGGAACTGGGGAATCGTGCTGCTTACTAGGCGAGTAATCACAAACAATGGCTTCTATTGCCTTCTCTTGTTCTCCCCTGAGGTGCGACAAATCTACTTGTAAAGTTTTTCCTGACATTACTTCTGCGGCCATACACATATCCTCAAACTCATTAAGAACTTCTATTTTACCTTCACTTTTCTCTACTATGGGGTTTTGAACATTCGTTTCTTTCACCTTTGTTCTAAATTCTACCTCGCCTTCCTTTATAACCAGGTCAACCTGCTTTAATGCAGGTCGCGTTCACGCACAACATGGAAATAGATATCCACTTTGACTCCATCTTCGCTAACTTTGATTATGAAACTGCCAATAGTTGAAAGCATACTATTTCCTATTCCACGAAGGTGATTTATATCGTTGGACAAATCAATCCTTCCTAACTTCATCAACATATTGTAACGCATGAGGCATAGATCGCAACCAGTGTCCAGCAATGCTGACAACGTAAACCCGTTAATAGTTAATTCTTTGTAAACTACGCTGCCAAAGGACGCCATACGCATAATTTTCAGCGTATTTACCCTTGCACCCTCGCTTTTTACCTCCGTTCTCTTCTTTGGGCACTCTGCAATACCCGAAACACTTTGATAGTCTTGCTGTTTGCAGGTATTCGCCAAATGACCCGCTTCTCCACACCTATAACAAATTTTCCTATTGGGTCCCTGATCTTTAGTGACAGAATTATTGTCTTCACGCTTGTTTTGAAATGTACTCACATTGGGTTGACGCCCCAGCGAATTTTTTCATAAACAAGGATCTGAGCTTTTAATTCTTCTATCGAACTAGCCTGATACAAGTTAGCTTTGTTTGGTCTGGAATCTGGGATTCCCTCTACAAAATATCCGATGAGACTTCTTTCGTCTAGCTTTATTGGCCTACCTAAGTCCATAAGGCTATAAAGATACTCGCGATAATCTTCGTTTGGGCGCTTCCGCCGATTCCTAAGTGCCCGATGCACTTCGATTACTACTCCAAATTCTTTTTGCAAACATTGTTTAAGCGCACTTCAACTAGTTATGTCCCGTTGACTGCGAACGAAAATTTTCGCGGCACCCTTCAATTATTGTTTCCCGTATATAAACTTTTGTAAATCTCCCCAACGTACTGCCATGGCATTTGATTCAAAATCATCGAGCCACTCCTCGACTGGGTATTGCCCCGTACCACTAAAAGTTGTAAGAGATTCCTCGAGATCGCGTAGAGTGAAGACCGGAAACCCGGACCCCATCGCCGACAATATGTTGTTTTGCACTGAACTAGTTTCACTGTCTGAGCTATCCTCTTCAGCATCTACAGTCAGTCCAAAATGTTCACAAAGCCGGTCCTGTAATGTAGCTTTACGGCCATTTGTCGATAAACCCAGTGCCAACAATTTTTCCTTCGAACCGTTCACTGTCAATAAAAAAATCTGTTGCCTGTCCATTTCAACTGTTATCAATTGTAATTGGTATATAATTCGGAATACAAATTAGATATTTAATATATAATAGGTAAAAGTAAACCTTAAAATATACGTTCACAAGTTTTGGCCTTTATATTGTAACTTGAATAATGAATTAATGCTTGTGAATTAAATTTAAGTTCAATCCAATTAAGCTTTACAATTAATATTTTGACAACTTATTTAGATATTTCTGAAGTTTATAATTTGATTTATAAGTTGATTAAAATTCTTATTGGGTTTCGTTTTTTTTTTTATATAAAAGCAATAGTACACATGGGTTTAGTTTTCTAAAATATACAATATTAATTTCGGTATTTTTATGTTAACAGAATATTATACATTGCTCTGTACTTTATAAAACGCTTCTCTTTTAACAATTTTTACTACACATTCCTTCTTTAAATTGCTT
Organism: Bactrocera dorsalis; assembly: GCF_023373825.1. Lineage (NCBI taxonomy): Eukaryota > Metazoa > Arthropoda > Insecta > Diptera > Tephritidae > Bactrocera > Bactrocera dorsalis. Next base: position 37,886,336 of record NC_064303.1, on the reverse strand, counting down.
AACTCTTACCTGTCTTCTGCTTATGTTTATATATTTATTCTTACGGCTACTGTATCAAATCGCTGACCGCTTCAACCACTGCTTCTCTGCTTACAATTTTCTTTGGACTGTCAATCAGGTATCAATAGCATGCCGGTGCTACGCTGCTCTCAACTGCCACACTTAAATCACCATCAACGCATCTACACTGCGCTAAACAACAACATCAGTTTCTACCACTAACGAATCACTACAGCACTAGTCCGAACAACTTGTCAATAGTTATCATACGCTGATCTTAAATCACCACTAGCGCATATACACAGCACTGTACCATAAAATCAGCTTTGACCAATAACACATCACTATGTCTATATACTCTACTCGTTGTGAGAGTATATACTCGCTGCTCTCTTCAGCTACCGCAAGCCACCGTTTGACGACAGCGTCTTTTCTTGAATTTACCGTTGATTTTTGCTAGCGTCCTAACGGATCTTGTAACTGGACTGAGTAGTGACGCCACTCCACACGTACAGTTTCTTTTCTTAAAACGTTATGTGCCACAAGATTGACAATTTCACAGTTTTTTCTCTTTTTGGTTTGAACCGGTTTTCACACAGCCTTACTGTAATCCAAATTTGCCGATACCAATTTATTTCAGTACTTAACTGCGTTTCACGAAATTTAACTCCTACTCAAAGTCACCTTTTGTTTTTAACTTTTACACTTTCAGCACTTACTAGCCGAACACTGCACGCTCTTAAGATTTCTTTGCGCACCAAAATTTTCAAACATTACCGCGGACATTTAAGCATCACTTTTCAATTTGCGTGCAAATTAAGTCCATCCCACTTCTGACACCACTTTTTGGGGGATTGTTTTAAAATGAAACACTTTATTTTGGATTATTATATAAAATTATTTATTTAATACACCGGTTGGAAAACGTAGGTTTAAATACTCAGTACGTATATTACAAAATTAGTTTAATGACCAATGCGCACGTCCGTATCGTGTGGAGTTTCAAAATAAAGTGTCTGTATTTTTAACTGTCGCTGTCGGCGTTCATTGCTATTCGTTGAGTCCGTTCATGTAGGGTGTACGTTTAGAGTTGCATTCGTGCGCAGGCCATGGTTGCAATCCCACATATATTTCTGGCCTAATAATGAAAATAAGAATATTTATCAACGAAAATGGTTTTTTTTTGTTTTTTTTTTTTCGTTGGATTGGCTCGTCTTGGAAGACCCACACGGTCGATTGCTGTTTTGTTTCTGGCTCATACGCATAGATCCATGATTCGTCACCTGTAACGATCTTATAAACGTCTTTTGAAGCACCGCGATCGTATTTTTTCAGCATTTCTTTACACCAATCCACACGAGCCTTTTTTGAGCGATTGTCAAATTGTGCGGGATCCAACGAGAATAAACCTTTTTTACGGCCAGGTGTTCATGCAATATCGAATGTATGCTGGTGGGAGAAATGCATAGGCATGCCTCTATCTGAAGGTATGTTACATGACGGTCTTGCATTATCAGTTCACGTACGGCATCGATGTTTTCTGGCACAACGGCTGCTTTTGGACGACCTTCACGGAATTCGTCTTTGAGCGAGCGTCTGCCACGATTGAATTCGTTGTAACAGTTTTTCACAGTGCTATAGAATGGTGGTTCATAGCCATACAAAGATTTTAGTTCATCGGTGCACTCTTGTCGTGATAATCCACGTCGAAAGTTGTGAAAAATGATCGCACGAAAATGTTCACGAGTTAATTCCATTTTTTGGCCGAGATGAATTTTTTAATTCCCTGTAAATAAAACAATTCACGATTAAATGACAAAACGTTCTGAGTGATGTTATGTTAAAAAATGTCAAACTTTCCAATGGAAATGTCAGATTGCACCTGGCAACACTCATTGTTGCCTAGTTCAGAAATATATATAGCAGCCTATGTATATTTATGTACAGATATACATATGCATACATTAGTATTAGTGTACTATAATTTTCTACAACGCGCTCTAAATTTTATGCAGCTTTCTTATAACGGGTGAATCATTTCGTGGGTCCCTACTTTTTTTAAAATAAAAACACAGAGACTTCTAATGTAATAGAAAAAGTTTGCTATCATTCGAAAGAACATTATTTTTCATTTATTTTTTGAAGATTATTTCTTTCAAATATTGACCGTGACTAAGTCTCAAATGGTTTTTCCGTTAAGTCCAACTTTCGATGACTCGTCCGAGCATTTCGACTAGTAGCTGGCGAATGACATGATGTTGGGCTCCAAAGCCTGAATCGATGCCGGATTGTCCGCATAGACTTTAGATTTTACATATCCCCACAGGGAAAAGTCTAGCGGTGTGACTCAATCTTGGTGGCCAATCAACCGGCACAAAACGTGAAATTATTTGTTCACCAAAGTGTTCTCTCAATAAATCCATCAATTAATGCAATGTGTGGGAAGTGGCACAATCTTGTTAAAACCAAATGTCGCCAATATCGTGAGGTTCAATTTTAGGCTTTTGATAGTCGATTATCATGGTTATGAGAATATGACAAAAAAAGGTTGAACGATTTGTAAACGTTGTTTAGTCGTAATTCATTCCGTGATGAAATGTCAAACAAAACTGAAAAAAAATAATATGGCTCACGAGTAGTCTGTCGAAAATAGGCTATTGGAAAAGTATCTCTACTTGGATTACCCGTTACTATGCCATGAAACCTTGTTGCTTAGAGAGACACTTCGTGACTAATTCTAAACGTTTTTGAATACGTTGCCTGCATGGCAATACAATGTCTTGATAGCCCCTAAAGACGGCGGTGCAGACATTACTTCCAGTTCCATTATGACGTATCATAAACATCCCCACGTTGAGTTTTGGCTAAGTTAAAAAGTCCTTGAAAATTCGTGCAGCGACGTAGAAATGAAATTTTAATTTCCGAAATTTTTTGTTTGATATACTTGTGTAATTAGTTACCGCAGACGTAGCCGCCATCGCTATCATTGCTATTATGCTGCTAATGCATCAAACAATTCAATGAATGATATTTATAGCGGTATTAATTTGACACAAAAAATATCCAGCAATTTGAACAGTTTTAGTCGCGCTACTTTTTTTTGAGAAAAAAAAAAAACAAAAATGGCGAAATTTCGAAAAATGGTGAACTTCCAAAAAATGACGAAAAAACCGATTATTTTATATAATTGATGGTGTTAAATTTTTTTCGTGTATTTTTTCGAAAAGTTCATTCAAAAACAAAAATCAAAAAAAAAAATGGTCCCAAAAGTCAATTTCTACAAAAGTTATGGCCATTTGAAAATAAAAAAGCCATTTTTTTGAAAAACTCATAACTTTTTTGAAGTTGGACAAAAAATTTTGAAAAAATTCTCAAAAATGTTTTTCAAAGGGTAGAAAAGGATGGAAAAGTTTCAGCAAAATCTAAAGGGGTCGGATTCAAAAGTGGTCGATTTGGTATGGAATACCCCATACATATATGTATATAAATGATTAGGCTGAAGAGAAAAGTTGAAAATTGGTTGATTGTCTGTCTGTCTGTCTGTACGTGTAGGCTGTAACTTGAGTACAATTTGAGATATCTTAATGAAACTGTGTACGCAGGTTTCTTAGTACAAACAAAGTTCGAGTTCGTAGACGGGCATAATCGGACTACTGCCACGCACACAATTCGTCATTAACCGAAACCGAAACGTATAAAATGCCATAAATAAGTATTAGATTGGGATATTAAACTCATATTGGGCAAAGGGGATCGCAGAAACCAGATACACCTTTGGGAAAAAAATTTTGAAAAAGTGAATGTGGCCTCGCCCTCTAATAAGTTGAATGTATGTATATATCTCCTAAACCATTTAAGCTACAACAACCACATTCGCTCCACACGAATATTATAAGAACTCCTACCAATACTGTGAAAATGAACGAATGAATTGGATGAAAACACCGTTCACTCCCCATATAACGGTACCGTTAAAAACTACTAAAAGCGCGATAAATCCATAACTAAACACGCCAAAGACATTTAATTTTACCACCGAGATGGTATGAGAGAGCTTTATGAGAACAGGTGTGAAAATTGAACGATGTGCGTGGCATCGCCCACATTTTGCTGAAATCCCATATCTCGAGATCCGACTGACTGATTTCGACGAAATTTGGACAATAACCACGCCTACTTCCAATATAACACAACTTCAAACTCCACCTGATTCTTTCAGTTTCCAGTACACAAAAGACGCAGCAATTAATACAACGGGATAAAACTTTGTACTATAAATATCTGTAGTGTATGCCACCTTATGATCAAAAACTATTTAAATCCAATAGAAAATTTTCAAACCTCTAGGTACCGAATATTTAGACCCCGGTATCTATAGTTTATTTTTTATTGGAAATGTCGGACAATATGTGATATATATAACTGAAATTAAGGAATAATCCTTCCCTTATAAAGGTATGCCTGTATGTCAAAAACGGGTTTAATCATGCAAATACTTGTCCTAGCGCCCATATAATTAAAATAAGAATTTTCGAACTTCCGGGAGACTTTGTACTGCATAACAGTGTATTTTTGTGCCAAAAATAGTTAAATTTTAGCAAAAACTTGGCCTATCCCCCATATAAATAATATCAGGATTTTCGAACATCTGGTTGACTTCACTCTATATGATTCGTTTTACACCCTAAAGTATTTCCCCGGCTTTGATTTTTGCAAGTTGCAAGAGTAGAAAATGTGCGGTTGCACCCGAAATTAGCAAAATCAAGTTTAGTTTTTGTGTTGCTTTCTTTGGCTTTATATTAAGAATGTTCACTTATTAATGCATGTAAATAATGTACAATGCAATAAATATACAAATGCACGCCTTTTTTGTATGTCGGCGCATGTCATGAAAGACTTGAAAATTTGCACGGGTATTCCTTTGCTCCTGGAGGAGGTCCTAACGGCGGCCGATTTCACAGTTTATGTCTACATTTTTAACTCAAGAACGGCTGAATCGATTTGGTTAAAATTTGGTGTTGAGGTGGTTGTAACCTCGGGACGTGCAAAGGCTACTTTTTATAGCTTTATGTTTATTTTAAAACAAAGGAATGTGTTCAGTATTCATGTAAGAATTATTTGAAAATTTTGATACTTCAAAGAACAAAAAAAAAACATCGCCCAGATACTGGCATGGTACAGTAGTTTTTGCTTACATACTCCATTATACAAGGTACCTTCCAGAGTAAACAGGACTTAAAAAAAAACAGAAAAAATGTTTTTTTTCGGCAAAACAATTTATTTTATTCAAAATAGTCTCTTCTGCTTTAATGTAGGTTTTTGCACGGTCCAAAAGCATGTCGAATAAGTGTTTTAGCTCGTTTACCGATATGGTCGCCAGTATGCCAGTGCAAACCATTTGGCCTCTACGTCTGTATAACGCTTTCCTTTCATAGACAAATGCATTTTTCCGAACAGCAAGATGTCGGATGGTGCCATTTCAGGTGAATACGGGGAGTGGTTAATGGTTAAAATGTGATTTTTTGTCCTCTTTGTCCTCCTTAATTATGTCCTTCGAATGTTGGATTCTGAGCAATTTTTGGTCGTCAGTCAATTTGTGCGGAACAAATCGTGCACATACCTTACGTAAGCCAAAATGATATAAATCGATGTTTTCGAGATGTTCACTTCATTTTCTATGAATTTCAATTATGATTTCTGCCGATTTTTGATGAACTCATGCCCAGAGTCAATGGAATTTTCGGTGATCACGGATTTTAATTGGCCCACATGTTGATCGTCATTTATATCCTCACGACCAATTTGAAAACGTTGAAACCACTCGCGCACTCTGCTATGGGATAGAAAATCATCGCCATAAACTTGTTTCATCAATTGAAACGTTTCGGTAAAAGCTTTGCCAATTTTAAAACGAAATTTAATGTTGGCTCTTTGTTCGAAGCTTATTTTCGCACCGATAACACAAACATACTGACACTTAAAACGCAATAACTTCACTTCCAATCAATGAAATGTCATGAAACAATATCCTGTTTACTTTGGAACGTTCTTTGTATATGAAGCGCTTTTAGAAATCCTCAATGATTTTTTTTTGTTAATTTTGTTATTAATCGACTTGATATTAGGAGAAATATTTAACTAATTAATATAATATTAAATTTAATTGTAAATTCCACTTTTTATAAATTTATCATTAGTTAATGTCGTATTGCTGACGAAGGAAAAACACTATTATTAGCTTAATGAGCCCAGGGCGTATACGTAACGTTTAAAGTTGCAGCCGATTCTTAGAGGAAAGGGTTTTTTTTTTGGTTTCATACATAGTTGATTCGAAAGAATGAATAACTTTTATACGGTTATATGCAGAAGGCCAAAAGTAATATTTGGAAAGGAACTACACCTGATCTTCGGGGGTTCCTCTCAAAAAATAGTTTTGAGGTGATCACTATATCTCTGAACTGGATTCTCTGAAATTAAAAAAAAACAAATAGCCGAGTTAACAACAGCGCGCCAGTCGTTTCTTCTTTTCACAATGAAGCGCAAGTTGGAGATTCCAAGCGAAACCAGGTTCTTTTCCACCGGGTCTTTCCAACGGAGTTCTTTAAACAACTGAGAGATATATATTATGTACATATACAGACAATGGACGGATATGGCTAAAGCCTTAGCTCGTCACCCTGATTATTAACATATTTACTTTGTAGGGAATTTCACGTTTTCATCTGTGTAATACAGAAATTTTGGCAATCTTAGTACTGGGTATTGGTTGAGCTATTGCATTTTTTTTTAGAGTTGAGGAGAACTGCTGGCGGATATACTCGCATACAATAGCTGCCGTGCCGTTTTGGGCTATTATCGTAGTTGAAGTAAAATACCAAATTTGAGATTACCTGAAAAAATGTCCTACTTGCTTTGCGCTCTTTCCCGTTAAAGCTTCTTTCAACATGTTTTTATCTAGACATAGATATTATGTGCCACACGATGCTGCAGTCAATAGCTCAGTTATTCTTGGAATTTAAAGTGACGTTTATTATTCGAATAATTAAAAGTATGCCACTCAACAAAATTAGCTTGTTCTCATCAGGGATAACAAATTGTGCTAATGTGCTTCAAACTTTTTATTGACAAGTGAAGTTATATGTACACATAAGTCTGGAAAATGTCTTGAGTATACCTGTGTAATTCGAACCACTTTCTGCAGCGCTTTCTAGATCTTTTACATCCTTTTTTATAGACATTTTCACTTCACTTTATTCATGACTAAAATTACCATTTCCTTACTTCGAGAGTCATGTCTTGGTTACTTTTAAGCGTTCTTGAATGCATCGTCTGCATGTAAATGCAACATCTTCATTGCCCGAAAAGACGGCGTTGCAGACATTTCTTACAGTTTCATTACCACGTTCTAACGCCGATGTTTCATAAATTGTTTAATTTTTTTTGCATAGCTTCCATCGCTGTCATTGATTTTATGCTTCTAACGCATCTTACAGGTTTACATATAATATTTCTATTGTTATGTTTTGTGTAGAGAATATACCCACATTTTTAAATGTTCATTTTTTCTGCCTTCTGACGATAAAATCAATTAGAGAATGTAAGCCGTTTTATGTTGTCTACAATTTTAATATTTTAGAAATAATATTACTTTGGATTATTCTTTAAATACTAGTTTTTCATATTTACTTTATAAAATTGACAAAGTAAAGTAGGAAATTCAAGCAACTTAAAAAACCAAACTGAACTCAATTCAAATGTTATATAAAAGAGTGAAATATGAATCATATTAAATTTAATTTTTTTAAAAGAAAAATATTCATATCATATTTAAACTTTTTTCTTTCTTTCTCATGTATTCCAATTTCATTTTAAACGAAGTAAATGAATTAAGTTTTTGACCAGCCGTTTATATAACGATATAAATTATCATTGATATAATAGTCAATCAAAAATGACATAAAGACTTATTTGAAAAGGAATAAGTAAAAAGTTTGCTGAAAATCTCAAAAATTAAGAAAGAAGTTGTGGAACTTTCACTCTAGATCAGTGAAGCGCTTTACCTAGCCCGCGGGCGGCCGACTTTATTGCTCTCTCACAGATTCGCTCACACGTATTAGTCAAGCGCTCTCTATACATTGTGGAAAATTAATGTGCATTTGAAAATCACTTGATCAACGACTGTTGACTGCTAACAATTTTACTATGTTTAATATTGAGTGGGAAAACAAGTTTTTGTGATTTATTGTTGCCTCGTGAAACTGGGCAACATTTTTGAAAAAATCTGAACGACAACTTTTATCCGAAATTAAAGAACGAAATGTGGAAACTATTTTCAATGTTTGGAACTACATATTGTTGCGAAGTTTCGTTTTCCACTTTGAAATTAATAAAATCAAATACTAGAAATAAAATTAGCGATCGGCACCTTGAAGACTTACTTTGTATAAAGTTTTGCGGCTCCGAACTAGATTTAGATAAGTTGGTTCAAAACCATGAAAATATTGATTTTTAGTTTTTTGATACAGCCGTTTAGGTGAAAACTTCAACATAAATTCAATATTTGAATTTTTTTGAACTTTAATTTCTTTTTGACAAGTGAATTGACTTTATTTTTGTAATTGATAAAAAATTAATAGGGAATTTCATTAATTTCACAATTTTGTAAAAGTTGTCGAATCACTTTCAAATTTTTTTTATATTAGTTAATACTAAAGTTTTGTATTTTTTTTTTGGGTGTAGCAGCAAGCTCTCTCATACTCCAACACAAGCACAAAGTTTGGTAGTGTGCGTTTGGGCATCACTGCTCTAGATACCTACAAACTATTTTTTTAAGCGTAGCTGCTTAGTCAATACAACTTCATATTGCTTGATATTTACAGTATCGGGAGAGTAGTTTTTTGATTGAAAATAAACGGCTGTTTGGTATCTACTCCCCCTCACGGATAAACTAGGTAGCATTTCCTTCCGCGACTTTATTTTGTGATTTCAAAACCCCAAAAGGTGAGTGCACAAAATTTACAAGTATAAAAGTGATGAAAAGGAATACTTTACTAATCTCGTTTGACGAACGAACAGGAATATAATAGTGTGTTTAATTTTATATTTTAACTTTTTTATCGTTATTTATTGTCGCATTATTAAAAAAGAAAAAAAATATTATTACCATAATTGATCATGGGCGTAAACGTAACATTTAGAACTGTAGTCAAATTTTAAAGGCAGAGCGTTTTGCTTGTTTCTAAAATTATAAACAAGCATTCATTTCATACTAAAGCTAACACCTAAAATAGATATATGTATAGTCACGCATCATATACGTAGTTGATTCAAAATAAATAACTTTTAGGTGAAAAGCTGCTAAGTGTCAACTATAAAGGCAGCGGAATTACAACGAAAGCAACATAAATCAATTTAGAATTCAGAAACAAAAAAAGATGACAAATATATTGCACTTTTGATGGTAATGAAGCGTTTGCAGATCTCTATACTTAATTCAAGAGTTCCGGCGTCAAAAGCTGCAAAGGAAAATTACAAAAAACAATAAGAATATACAAAAGCATAGCGGTAATTGTTTTAGCCGCTAGCACTCCAACTACCTCAACAATTCTTACAATTTTACTTTAATTAATTAACACTCACATTTAGGCAAATGCAACATAAATATTCAGAGAGTGCGTCGCTGCCACGCAACATGTGTCTGCCATAGCATGAGATGGTATTTATGTGCCACAGGCCACACAAATGGCGTTTGACTTTATTTTTATTTTATTTTACGCGATAACCATTTAACCCCTTTACGTATCAATTAGCGCAACGAAATTCGCTTCCAACTGTTCGCACCCAACTTGCACTAAACAAACAATTTTTGATACTATCGAAAAACGAAACGAATTTTATTTATTTTTAATAAAAAAAAATTTGGATTATACAACTGATCTGCAGTAGATAATGCATTCAACTGCAACAATGCTTCTACACACCACGAGTCAGACTCATGATAATTAGCCACAAAAATTGTACCACGGCTCAGACGCGTGGAAATACGTTAAGGGGGGTTAATAGAAACAGAAATTAAGATATATTGGTTACAAAGTTAAACAGTTACCATTTACTTTACTGCTCCTTCCAAACTTGATTATCGTGTAATGGTAAAGCGATTTTATTGTCAACCAAATGCTAAAAATAATTCGTGACTATAGAGATTCGATACGATACTGAATATACCTGACTGTTTTTTAATTTTATATGAAGTGGGCTGCAGTAGAGGGTTGTCGCGAATTTTAACAATCTCTGCGGCCTAACTATTGGTACCTCCTCCAGTGTATCATATTCTGGGGACCCCAGATGCTTATAGCGTAAACTTGACAATAAGGGACAAGTGCACAAGAGATGCTCCGTTGTTCCCTAGTACTCTGCTCTAGACATTTCCTTCAGTCTTCAGGCCCATCCTGCTGGCGTGTGTCGCCACCAGTGACCAGTTAGTATTCTTATCATATTCTTACAGTCTCTATCTTCTTCTGTCTATTGCCAATAGGAATTTTGTGTACTTCCGATCTACCGTTTTGAACATGACTTTTGCAATTTTGTACACAGGTAGCTTGTTCCATCATTATGTAGATGTTTAGAGTTGTACGCGTAGCTAACATATCTTTACGCCAACCAGCTTCTTCTATGTTTACTCTGAACCTTCTTTTCTAGTTGATAAGTGGGATAATAAAATTGGTGCTTGACAAACCTGATCGCCATTCACTTGGGAGTGGCCAGAAACGATTCTTTTACATTTGACTCAAGCAGCTCACGACTTCCGGTCTTTGACCAAGTATCCTCTGGGTAGCCTAAGAACATCCGTTTGAAGGCGAGCTAACGTGAGAAGGCGAAATATCCCCTACATAGGGTTGTGCGCTGGGTTTGGGACCCGCCACGTAAAAAAACAACCCCAGCGAATAGCAACAACCAGCCTCGGATGAGAGACCCCCCTTTTGATGACGACCATGGAAAACGAAATAAGGACTACGAATTGAGGGCATGCACCTGGAATGTCCGGTCCCTTAATTGGGAAGGTGCCGCTGCCCAGCTGGTTGATGTCCTCGTGAAAATAAAGGCTGACATCACCGCCGTCCAAGAAATGCGATGGACGGGACAAGGACAAAGACGAGTAGGTCCTTGTGGCATTTACTACAGTGGCCATATAAAGGAGCGCAAGTTTGGTGTTGGATTCGTGGTGGGAGAGAGACTCCGTCGCCGAGTACTATCATTCACTCCGGTGAATGAACGTCTAGCCACAATCCGCATCAAAGCGAGGTTCTTCAACATATCGCTGATTTGCGCCCACGCCCCGACGGAAGAGAAGGACGATGTGACCAAAGATGACTTTTATGAGCGCTTGGAGCTCGCTTATGAGAGCTGCCCCCGCCACGATGTCAAAATCGTGCTTGGCGACTTCAACGCCAGGGTGGGCAAAGAAGGTATCTTTGGCACTACGGTCGGTAAATTCAGCCTCCACGAGGAAACATCCCCAAATGGGTTGAGGCTGATCGACTTCGCCGGGGCCCGAAATATGGTTATCTGTAGTACTAGATTCCAGCATAAGAAGATTCATCAAGCTACCTGGCTGTCTCCGGATCGAAAAACTACCAACCAGATCGATCATGTTGTGATAGACGGAAGACACGTCTCCAGTGTTTTAGATTTGCGTGCGCTCCGAGGTCCTAACATCGACTCGGACCACTATCTTGTTGCAGCTAAGATTCGCACCCGCCTCTGTGCAGCAAAAAACGCACGCCAACAAACACAAGGAAGGTTCGACGTCGAGAAGCTGCAATCACAACAGACAGCCGAGCGATTTTCTACTCGGCTTGCACTCCTGCTCTCTGAGAGCACTCGTCAACAACTCGGTATAAGGGAACTGTGGGACGGCATTTCAAACTCCTTACGTACAGCTGCAACCGAAACCATTGGTTTTCGGAAGGTGCAAAAGAACAGCTGGTACGACGAGGAGTGCCGTGTCGCAGCGGAGAGAAAACAGGCTGCCTACCTCGCAACGTTACGATCGACCACAACACGTGCGGGATGGGATAGATACCGAGAGTTGAAGAGGGAAGCGAGACGCATTTGTAGACAGAAAAAGAAAGAGGCCGAAATGCGTGAGTACGAAGAGCTTGATAAGCTGGCCGACAGGGGTAATGCTCGAAAATTCTACCAAAAGATGCGGCGGCTTACAGAAGGTTTCAAGACCGGAGCATACTCATGTAGAACCCCCCAAGGTGATCTAGTCACCGATGCCCAGAGCATACTTAAATTATGGAGGGAACACTTCTCCAGCCTGCTGAATGGCAGTGAACACACAACGCCAGGAGAAGACGAACCCGATTCCCCAATCGATGACGATGGAAAAGGCGTTCCATTGCCCGACCAAGAAGAAGTTCGAATAGCAATTACCCGCCTGAAGAACAACAAAGCGGCGGGGGCGGATGGATTGCCAGCCGAGCTATTCAAACACGGCGGCGAAGAACTGATAAGGAGCATGCATCAGCTTCTTTGTAAAATATGGTCGGACGAAAGCATGCCCAACGATTGGAATTTAAGTGTGCTATGCCCAATCCATAAAAAAGGAGACCCCACAATCTGCGCAAACTACCGTGGGATTAGCCTCCTTAATATCGCGTATAAGGTTCTATCGAGCGTATTGTGTGAAAGATTAAAGCCCACCGTCAACAAACTGATTGGACCTTATCAGTGTGGCTTCAGACCTGGTAAATCAACAACCGACCAGATATTCACCATGCGCCAAATCTTGGAAAAGACCCGTGAAAGGAGAATCGACACACATCACCTCTTCGTCGATTTTAAAGCTGCTTTCGACAGTACGAAAAGGAGCTGCCTTTATGCCGCAATGTCTGAATTTGGTATCCCCGCAAAACTAATACGGCTGTGTAAACTGACATTGAGCGGGACCAAAAGCTCCGTCAGGATCGGGAAGGACCTCTCCGAGCCGTTCGATACCAAACGAGGTTTCAGACAAGGCGACTCCCTATCGTGCGATTTCTTCAATCTGCTGCTGGAGAAAATAGTTCGAGCTGCAGAACTTAATCGAGCAGGTACAATCTTTTATAAGAGTGTACAGCTGCTGGCGTATGCCGATGATATTGATATCATCGGTCTCAACACCCGCGCCGTTAGTTCTGCTTTCTCCAGACTCAACAAGGAAGCAACGCAAATGGGTCTGGCAGTGAACGAGGGCAAGACGAAATATCTCCTGTCATCAAACAAACAGTCGTCGCACTCGCGACTTGGCACTCACGTCACTGTTGACAGTCATAACTTTGAAGTTGTAGATAATTTCGTCTATCTTGGAACCAGCGTAAACACCACCAACAATGTCAGCCTTGAAATCCAACGCAGGATAACTCTTGCCAACAGGTGCTACTTCGGACTGAGTAGGCAATTGAGAAGCAAAGTCCTCTCTCGACAGACAAAAACCAAACTCTATAAGTCACTCATAATTCCCGTCCTGCTATATGGTGCAGAGGCCTGGACGATGTCAACAACAGATGAGTCGACGTTGCGAGTTTTCGAGAGAAAAGTTCTGCGAAAGATTTATGGTCCTTTGCGCGTTGGCCACGGCGAATATCGCATTCGATGGAACGATGAGCTGTACGAGATATACGGCGACATTGACATAGTTCAGCGAATTAAAAGACAGCGGCTACGCTGGCTAGGTCATGTTGTCCGAATGGACGAAAACACTCCAGCTCTGAAAGTATTCGACGCTGTACCCGCCGGGGGAAGCAGAGGAAGAGGAAGACCTCCACTCCGTTGGAAGGACCAAGTGGAGAAGGACCTGGCTTCGCTTGGAATATCCAATTGGCGCCACGTAGCGAAGAGAAGAAACGACTGGCGCGCTGTTGTTGACTCGGCTATAATCGCGTAAGCGGTGTCTACGCCAGTAAAGAAGAAGAAGAGCTTGACAAACCGCCATTACCCACCGAGTTATGCCCGAAGATTCCACATGTAATCCAAGATTTTAATATGCACCTTTTAATTTTAGTAATTTTCTTGCAGTTAAATACCTATATAGTGGGTCATTAACACTCATTCAAATGTACATTTATAACATATATAAAACAAACCAATTGGAAATCAAAACAATTATATTTTTGATATTTTGAAAGAGGAACAGTAACTAAAACTAAAATGATCATGGAAAAGAAAGTAGTTTGCAACTTCAACACGACAATCTTGACTACGTTTTTCCAAATTCTTTCTGCTAAAGTCACAAGTTAATATTATTATCAATCGCATTAAAATCGTAAGTGTATTATAATTATTTAAGGATTTTTTACAATGTGAACGAACAAGCTTTATCGTTTTTTTTTTTAAGTACTGGGCCAATTATAGTTCTGCATTGAGGACTTCAACAAAAAATCCACTGGCGTTTGTGTCACAATTATTATTTTTTCTTTTTTTTTCAAATTAATAACTGTTTATTAGATATTCTTTTTGTCATATATGATGTCAACATTTTCTATCTTTTTCATTAGAAATCTATTAACACCATAAATTATAAAATTTGTATAATCGCATATAGTTTCTCCCTCCTCACCATCAGCATTGTTAAGCTGTCATTGCCGACAATAATCACATTAAGGGGTCAGTAGGGTAATCTGACCTGTTTTGTAGATATTTTTTTTTTATAGAAATTTTTATTCTACAATAAAACTTTTTTCACATATCATGAGGTATATTGTGGAGTATATAAACAAATTTCTTCGGAATTTTTTGATGACATCTGTCGGAGAAATGGCTGGGTGAATGAGATGCGTTTTTTACTGGCGGACACAATTTCTCATGTTTGGATCATCTGAAACACAAAAAACCCAATTTATTCTTAAAAACTACGTGAATGGTTATCGTCCCTACTAGAATCATGAAAAAATGTTGATAACTAACGTTTTTTTTTTAATTTTTCCCCATATTTTTTTACATAAATTTTGTCATAAAATTGTCAATAAATTATAAGAATTTATGAATCTAGTAGGGACGATAGCCAGTCGTTTTGTGAACAATTTAAAAACAAAATTAAGCAAACTTTTAAAGAAAGATTATTTTATGCATGTGATAAATATTAAGCGACCACACACATGAGGCAGAAATACTGTCAGCCTACAAGCCTGCTGTTAATGCGATGAGCGCCAATGAGGTGTGTAAAGTTTGGAGGCCGAATTCCCATCTTTTAAAGTACAACAGCCTCTGTTTAAACTCTTAAGCTCATAAATATATTAGTATATTGTATCATATATTATACTTAAATCCGAAAAATCTGTGCAGCTCTTAACATAATCGACAAGGTGGTTTTATTAGTAAAGTAGAAGCGTGTTATTCCATTAATACTCGTATATCATCGTTTTATCATCTCCTCTGCTTCTATGTATCTATATATTATATAACGGGATATGCATATGAGGTTATTTTTACATATTGTCAAACATTTTTATTGAAACAGCTATAAGCTTTCACAACCAGTGAAATAAATAGATGCTTAGGCACCTCTAAGTATGAGGTTTTAATTATAACGGGGAGTTTCTCTGCTTTATATTTTTTTCTGTCTTACAGCTTTTATAATTTTGTTTTACCCACCCAACTATACATACCGTTAGATTGTAAAGTTACAGGTGTACATTGTCAAACCTTAGGATTGAATTTAGAAGCAACTAATATTAACAATTCTTGTTATTACAACATTCCATAAAGATTAAACTAACTTGACTTAGAGCTTTTAACAATACAGAAACTCCAGCACATATACGTAAGAAAGAGTACACATTGTTGTAGATGTAAAATCTGGTAAAAATGGTAGAAAATATTGAAGGCAATAAAGGAAGGACTTGAGTCCAACAATAACAAGATCAATATCGACCGTTAGAAAGGCAAGTTTTATATCGAAGGAAATTATGAAGGAAGTACGAACATAGAGGCGGGAAAAAAATAGTGAAAGTATTCCATGAATTTGATTGCGTTTTTAAAATAGCAAGTGCATATCGCAATTGTTACGTTAAGGTGTAACAACTCAAAATATGAACATTTTCAGTAGAGACGAAAAACTGTTTCCATAAATATTAATAATATATTACAAAGAAAAAACAATTTAATTGCACGAAAATATCATTAAAAATAATATAATCGTTGTTTCATTTTTTATTTGTAACTCTTTAGTTGAGTCGAAAGATGTCATTCTGAAAACAAAGAGAGAGTCATAACGGTTTTTTTAACGAAAGACTAGACAAATCACTGAACGATTTTTACAGTGGGTAGATGACCAGTGGAGAGTCATGCGTAGAAGTTCACGCAAGTGAGAAAAGTTCTCTGATTGCCATTCACTTGGGAGTGGCCAGAAACGATTCTTTTACATGTGACTCAAGCAGCTCACGACTTCCGGTCTTTGACCAAGTATCCTCTGGGTAGCCTAAGAACATCCGCTTGAAGGCGAGCTAACGTGAGAAGGCGAAGCATCCCCTGCATAGGGTTGTGCGCTGGGTTTGGGACCCGCCACGTAAAAAACCACCCCCAGTGAATAGTCAGAACCAGCCTCGGATGAGACCCCCCTTTTGATGACGACCATGGCAAACGAAATAAGGACTACGAATTGAGGGCATGCACCTGGAATGTCCGGTCCCTTAACTGGGAAGGTGCCACTGCCCAGCTGGTTGATGTCCTCGTGAAAACAAAGGCTGACATCACCGCTGTCCAAGAAATGCGATGGACGGGACAAGGACAGAGACGAGTAGGTCCTTGTGGCATTTACTACAATGGCCATATAAAGGAGCGCAGGTTTGGTGTGGGATTCGTGTTGGGAGAAAGACTCCGTCGCCTTAAATTATGGAGGGAACACTTCTCCAACCTGCTGAATGGCAGTGATAGCACAACACCGGGAGAAGGCGAACCCGATTCCCCAATCGATGACGATGGAGCAGACGTTCCATTACCCGGCCATGAAGAAGTTCGAATAGCAATTGCCCGCCTGAAAAACAACAAAGCGGCAGGGGCCGATGGATTGCCGGCCGAGCTATTCAAACACGGCGGCGAAGAACTGATAAGGAGCATGCATCAACTTCTTTGTAAAGGAAGGACGGACGAAAACATGCCCGACGATTGGAATTTAAGTGTGCTATGGCCAATCTATAAAAAAGGAGACCCCACAATCTGCGCCAACTACCGTGGGATAAGTCTCCTCAATATCGCATATAAGGTTCTGTCGAGCGTATTGTGTGAAAGATTAAAGCCCACCGTCAACAAACTCATTGGACCTTATCAGTGTGGCTTCAGACCTGGTAAATCAACAACCGACCAGATTCACCATGCGCCAAATCTTGAAAAAGACCCGTGAAAGGAGAATCGACACTCACCACCTATTTGTCGATTTCAAAGCTGCTTTCGACAGCACGAAAAGGAGCTGCCTTTATGCCGCGATGTCTGAATTTGGTATCCCCGCAAAACTAATACGGCTGTGTAAACTGACGTTGAGCAACACGAAAAGCTCCGTCAGGATCGGGAAGGACCTCTCCGAGCCGTTCGATACCAAACGAGGTTTCAGACAAGGTGATTCCCTATCGTGCGACTTTTTCAACCTGAAAATAGTTTGGGCTGCAGAACTCAACAGAGGAGGTACCATCTTCTATAAGAGTGTACAACTGCTGGCGTATGCCGATGATATTGATATCATCGGCCTCAACACCCGCGCCGTTAGTTCTGCTTTCTCCAGACTGGACAAAGAAGCAAAAGAAATGGGTCTGGCAGTGAACGAGGGCAAGACGAAATATCTCCTGTCATCAAACAAACAGTCGTCGCACTCGCGACTTGGCACTCACGTCACTGTTGACAGTCATAACTTTGAAGTTGTAGATAATTTCGTCTATCTTGGAACCAGCGTAAACACCACCAACAATGTCAGCCTAGAAATCCAACGCAGGATAACTCTTGCCAACAGGTGCTACTTCGGACTAAGTAGGCAATTGAGAAGCAAAGTCCTCTCTCGACGAACAAAAACCAAGCTCTATAAGTCACTCATAATACCCGTCTTGCTATATGGTGCAGAGGCTTGGACTATGAAAACAGAAAACGAGACGATGACGAGAGAAAAGTTCTACGAAAGATTTGTGGTCCTGTGCACGTTGGCCACGGCGAATATCGCATTCGATGGAACGATTAGCTGTGCGAGATATACGACGACATTGACATAGTTCAGCGAATTAAAAGACAGCGGCTACGCTGGCTAGGTCATGTTGTCCGGATGGACGAAAACACTCCAGCTCTGAAAGTATTCGACGCAGTACCCGCCGCGGGAAGCAGAGGAAGAGGAAGACCTCCACTCCGTTGGAAGGACCAAGTGGAGAAGGACCTGGCCTCGCTTGTAATATCCAATTGGCGCCACATAGCGAAAAGAAGAAACGACTGGTGCGCTGTTGTTGACTCGGCTATAATCGCATAAGCGGTGTCTACGCCAATTAAGAAGAAGAAGAAGAGATGACCACTGCACATTATTTTCTTGCAAAAAACTAAAATTTGGAAATTTTGAGTTGTTACACTTTAACGTAGCAAGTGCGATATGTGCAATATTCCAAGCCACTCACCACATGTATGACTGTGTGCATATGTGTGTTTGGAAAGAGCTTATAATAAAGGGATTTGCTTGTTGTTCATAAAAATTATACAATTATACATTTGTTAAAATGTAGTTACTGGTTTGGTAGTTTGTGATTGTTTTCGATTGCGCAAAGAAAGTTTCTTACTGCAGAGGACGAGTGCAAGAACAGATATGTGAGCATCAAGAAAGTTCTCATATATCTGCTTTGGCAAAATATAGATAATGGTGTAAGAATAAGTGGATTCAAGCTCCCAAAATGTTAAAGTCTTATTAAATTTCAACCATCATCTATGAAACAACAAAATGGTACTCACTAAGGAAATGCAAGAATTTGCTTAACTCTACTTTTGCTTTGCGAGAGCTCATTTTAACAGCTGCCACTTTGCAATTGATTGAAATCATCGCACGTTAGCAAATGCATAGGTGTCGAGTTACTCACAATAATTTGATTAAATAATTAGTGTACAAGGGAGTGAAACATTGTTTATTGGGAAAAATTTTGTAATTATAGAAAATATTTTGTGCACAGATTTGTATACACTTGTACGAACGATTTTTCCAGTCCTCGAAACACTTTTCATAAGCACTTTTTACGATGACCTTCAGTTTTTTCAAGACATTTTTTTTTATGTCTTCGATCAACTGAAAACGGGTTCCATGGAGCGGCAGTTTCAGTTTGGAAAACAAAAAAAATCACACGGAACCAAATCTGGTGAATACGGTGGTTGATCGATAGTTTTCATTGCGAGTTTGGTTTCAAATTCGGTGAGAATCGTGGCTCGGTGGAATGGTCATCCTGTAAAATCAGCCGTTCTCGACGGATATTCTCACGCAAACGCCTCAGTACGGCCAATTATAACTTCTTATTGACCGTATGC
Source organism: Bactrocera dorsalis (assembly GCF_023373825.1). Classification (NCBI taxonomy): domain Eukaryota; kingdom Metazoa; phylum Arthropoda; class Insecta; order Diptera; family Tephritidae; genus Bactrocera; species Bactrocera dorsalis. The sequence goes on along the minus strand of NC_064303.1, from coordinate 37,866,818 downwards.
CCCTGCGGAATAAAGTCCTAATGCACCAAGTTACAAATATCGAAAAAAACAATGAGGACCACATTAATTTTTTAGAGGCTTTGGCGTGATTTTTTGGTTTCGCCTCGTTCTTTCCCCTCCATTCTAAGTTGACTTGTTTGCAAGTTAGCTTCATAATCCTACTTGTATGTCTCATCGCCAGTTATAATCTCCTTGAATGTGGGATCGGAATTCACACAATCAGGCATACCCAAAGAGACCTGCTACGGTACTCCTTTGTATATCGAATGAGTTGCGGGAACCATCCTTTCTGTTTACTTGTGGAATATAGGCGCAGTGCTGTGTTTGTGTTTTCCTTTATGGTGATGTTGGAGTGTAGTGTTCTCAGGGAGTGGTATGTTGTAATAGTGTGGCCCGGTGTTCGTATGATTCACATCTATACGGGAGGTTTAGCTCTTTTAAAAACTTTATAGCTAATTTTATTTAATACAATATCTGACATATCTGATGACAATTTGCAAGTAAATTTTCCAAAAGCTCGACAAGTAACGACCTCCAGATTTATTAGAGTTGCCGAATAAAAGCTTTTATTGGTGGTCAATGTTTTCTTGTGTTAAATAGGAGTTTTGCGACTGTGATGGTGATGATCTCTAAACTCAACAATACAATGACTTACTCATCTGTAGATATTACATTATTCCAATTGCGGTTAATGTTTTCTAGCCCTCAATGCAACCTTTATTCAATGACTTCTTCAAAAAGTTGGGGTTTTGTTACAGTGCTGCTGCTTTTGTTGCCAAATCTCTGAAGTCTTTGCTGCAATATATTTAGAGATATTTATAGAACTTTTGTAAACAATTTTTTTTAGCATCTCTTAAAGAGAAACAATAGCTTTGTCTTCACTTTTAAAGGGTGATTTTTTAAGAGTTTGATAACTTTTTTTAAAAAAAAAACGCATAAAATTTGCAAAATCTCATCGGTTCTTTATTTGAAACGTTAGATTGGTTCATGACATTTACTTTTTGAAGATAATTTCATTTAAATGTTGACCGCGGCTGCGTCTTAGGTGGTCCATTCGGAAAGTCCAATTTTGGGCAACTTTTTCGAGCATTTCGGCCGGAATAGCCCGAATTTCTTCGGAAATGTTGTCTTCCAAAGCTGGAATAGTTGCTGGCTTATTTCTGTAGACTTTAGACTTGACGTAGCCCCACAAAAAATAGTCTAAAGGCGTTAAATCGCATGATCTTGGTGGCCCCCCACAAAAAATAGTCTAAAGGCGTTAAATCGCATGATCTTGGTGGCCAACTTACGGGTCCATTTCTTGAGATGAATTGTTGTCCGAAGTTTTCCCTCAAAATGGCCATAGAATCGCGAGCTGTGTGGCATGTAGCGCCATCTTGTTGAAACCACATGTCAACCAAGTTCAGTTCTTCCATTTTTGGCAACAAAAAGTTTGTTAGCATCGAACGATAGCGATCGCCATTCACCGTAACGTTGCGTCCAACAGCATCTTTGAAAAAATACGGTCCAATGATTCCACCAGCGTACAAACCACACCAAACAGTGCATTTTTCGGGATGCATGGGCAGTTCTTGAACGGCTTCTGGTTGCTCTTCACCCCAAATGCGGCAATTTTGCTTATTTACGTAGCCATTCAACCAGAAATGAGCTTCATCGCTGAACAAAACACGCGCGCGAAACACATTTCGAACCGAACACTGATTTTGGTAATAAAATTCAATGATTTGCAAGCGTTGCTCGTTAGTAAGTCTATTCATGATGAAATGTCAAAGCATACTGAGCATCTTTCTCTTTGACACCATGTCTGAAATCCCACGTGATCTGTCAAATACTAATGCATGAAAATCCTAACCTCAAAAAAATCACCCGTTATATAGATCTGGCTTATCATCACCTTTCCTATTTCTCTATAGTTCTAATCGTAATTAAATACCTTTCAGTTTTTTTGTAGTCAATTTAGGGCTCTTAGGATGCTTCCGTAAAAAACTACTTCAAAACGTTTTTTATATTGAGCACTAATTTTTCTTATTGCGCGGCACGAACTATATGCATCAGGGATGGCAATCGCAAAGAAGTAGAGCGCGCGAATACTAACAGCCGGTTTCACGAAACTGATTTAAGTGAAAACTAATTTATTTCAGTTTCACCATTTGACTTAATTTGTATTTAAATGGTCACCATTTAAATATTAATTAAATACTGTCATATGCAACTATGTTAACGTTTTCCAATCAGCTGATTTGCAAGTAGCAGAAGATAAATACTTATATTGTAAAAAATGGAATCTGACGACGAAAGTGATATGGAGTGCGAGGTTTTAATAAATCATCTATATATACGAGGGCTGTCCGATAAATAACCGACCTAACCATGATGCACGCGACTTTTTCAAAAATTTTTTTTTTTATTTTTCTACATAGTCTCCTTGTAACTCCACACACTTCTCCCAGCGATGCTCTCATCTCTGCAACCCTTCCAAATAGTACTTGGCGTCTTTGTCGTCAAAATACGAGTTCACGAAAGAGATTGCCTCCTCATTTGACGAAAATCTCTGGCCGCCGAGCGCAGTTTTAAGTTGATGAAACAAAAAAAAAGTCGCTTGGTGCTAGATCCGGTGAATAAGGTGGATGGTCAAGCAGTTCGAACCGCAATTCGTGGATTTTCGCCATGGCGACTGTTGAGGTGTGAGATGGTGCGTTGTCTTGGTGGAACAAGACTTTCTTTTTTTGCAAATGTGGCCGATTTTTCGAAATTTCTTCCTTTAGCTTGTCCAATAATTATGCGTAGTATGCTCCTGTTATAGTTTTTCCTTTTTCGAGATAGTCGATAAAAATAATTCCATGGCTGTCCCAAAAAACACTCGCCATCACTTTCCCAGGCGAATACACAGCTTTAGGTTTTTTTGGGGCTGGTTCCCCCTTTTCAATCCACTGTTTAGATTGGTTTTTTGTTTCGGGCGTATAATGATGAATCCAAGTTTCGTCTACAGTAATCAATCGGTGCCAAAACTCGGTCTTATTGCCTCTAAACTGAGCCAACAGAGCGCTGGAAATGTTCATGCGCGCACGTTTGTGGTCTAGCGTAAGCAAACGCGGCACCCAACGCGCGGACAGCTTTCTCATGCCCAAATCTTGGTTTAATATGTGACAAACAGTTTCTTTTGACATCTTCATAATCTCAGCTATTTCCCTAACTTTAATCCGGCGGTCGTCTAGTACCAATTGATGAACTTTAGCGATGTTATCGTTAGTGGTTACAGTTTTTGGACGCCCAGGACGTTCATCATCTTCCAAGCTCTTGCGACCACGTTTAAATTCAGCTGCCCAAAATTTTACGGTGGTAAACGATGGTGCAGAGTCACCATACACAGAGTCCAACTCATCTTTGATTTGAGAAGGCGTATTGCCTTTCAAAAATAAAAATTTAATTACAGCTCGATATTCAATTTTTTCCATTTTGGGGAAATCACCGAAATAGACTCACAAAAACGACTGCCAACAGATAATTGCGCAAGATAAATTTCTGAAATTTTGGCGAGTAGCTATTATAATATGCACAATTTGAAGTAGAAACTTTTTTTTCAGATGTGCCGCTAGCTTCACGTTGAGGTCGGTTATTTATCGGACAGCCCTCGTATAAAAGAAAGTCGTGTTAGTTACATCACTTATAACTCAAGAATGGCAGAACAGATTTGGCTGAAAATTGGTAGGGAGGTAGCTTAGAGCCAGGAGACGGACATAGGATACTTTTTATCTCTTTATGTCAAAATTTAATACAACTCATAAATACAAAAATTATATTTCAAATCATAAGCATTTGTTCAAAATTCATGTTTGTAGGAATCATTTCAGTATTTCATTTCTTCAAAAAAAAAAAAACAAAACAATAAAAACAACCTTACATCTTCGTCTATATAAATATGTATGTATGTAAAAATGAATCGCCAAAATGTATGTACGCTCATAACTTTAATACGACTGAACGAAATTTGATAATTCTTTTTTTAAAATATTCGTTTAGGTTCAGGGATTATTCGAATAATTGCCGGAAAACCCCTAAAAACAGTCCTTTTCTTTTTCTCATACAAACGAATGAATGTTTGTTCGTTAGTAACGCTAAGAGAACGGCTGAACCAATATTGATGAAATTTTAAGAGGTTGTTCGTTGTGGATTAAGGAAGGTTTAGAAATAAAAACATCTTATACTTTTCATGAAAAGTCGGCAAATTGGATAATTCCAAAAAGTAACTTTTTTCCAAAAACATTTTTTTTCAATTTCTGTTTTGTTTTTCAATATTTTGATTTGGAAATTATTGAATAGTTCAGTCTCGATCGCTTGCTTTTTTATTCCGGCTATTCAAGAGAAAAATTATTACTATTACGAGCATCGTATGCTTTACGACAGGTTGTGAATTGAACAATTGAAAATTATTCAGTGAAAACTTTACGTATGAAAGATCCAGTATTATATGAAGTGGTGGAAAGCAATATGGTTCATGGACCTTGCGGACACTACAATCCCTTTTCGGTTTATATGTCTAACAATAAATGCACGAAACACTATCCGCTTGCTTTTCTTTCGGAATCGCAAACTGGAAATGATGGATATCCACTCCATCGTCGTAGCTCATCAGACGACCATACAACTTAGAGTAGTGAATATCGAAGTTGACAACATATGGATCGTACTATATTCTCCACTGTTGTCTAATTTACATTCTAAACTCATATCAATGTTTAGTATTGCAGTTTGGTGTAATCTATAAAATACGTTTGTAAGTACGTCACCAAGGGAAGCAACATGGCGCTTAATGGTCTTAAACGATACGGTCCATACGTGAACTGCAATAAAGCGCTTTGTAGGATATTTACTTTTGCAATTCATGAACGGTTTCCGATTGTTGTGTGTCTCGCAGTTAATATGGAGATTGGCCAAAGAGTTTATTTCAGCCCAGAGAATACATTACAGCCGGTGGTAACACCGCCAACAACAAAACTAACATTGACGAGTTTTTTTCTCAACTTTCGTCAGTGATCCGCTTACGAGAACATTGCTCTATTTGAAAATACCTTGCATTCATGGAATGCATCGTCGAAGAAATAGTTACGCTGAAAGCAAGACCGAACAGTAGATGGACATTCAGGTGTGTTCTCAACTAATGCATTAGGATGAATTTACACAACCCACCCAAAAAACGATGATTGCTTCTACCTTCGGTTGCTACTGATTAATGTACGCGGCGTATTGCGTACTGTGAATGGTATGGTGTGTGCAATTACAATTGCTGGAACACGATAATCAGTGGAAACAAATGTTGGACGATGCGATAGCTACTTCGAATGCCACTGAAGTTCCCACACTTTTCGCGATAATCATTTCACCATATCAGCCTTTAAATCCGCGTCAATTATGAGATACGAACAAAAATGACATTGTCGAAGACATTTTACATCGTATTCGCTAAAAATTGGAAATGGGTCAATTCCGGTTGATGCTTCCGGTGGTTTGATATCAATTCCATCTGCGGTTTATCAATTAACGAAAGATGAACTCATCACCAATCTTCGGACATTGGCCAAATTATCTTAACTATGATTCCTTAAATGCACGCGCAATATTAACTGCCAAAAAATACAGATGTTCTTGACTTAAACTGGAAGATTCAAAGTCAAATTCCGAAAGACTTGCGCTCATACAAATCGACCGATCGTCTTGCCATTGAAGACGTCGCCGTGAATTATCCAGTGGAGTTTCTAAATTCTTTGGAGAGGCTTGGTATGCCACCGCATCATTTGCGTCTCAAAGTTTGATCTGTCGTTATTATGTTTTGCAATCTGCAAGCGCCGAAACTATGTAATGGAACCCGACTGATTGTGACGCAGCTATCGAATACAAAGGGCTGAATGCTTGATTCAACGAATTTCTTTGAGTTCCAACGATTTGCCATTTCAGTTTCCAGCGAAAATTGCATTTGAGATGACACTCAACAGGACACAAGGATAGTCGCATAGTGTGTGCAATAAGTTTGGAAATTCTATGTTTTTCATACGGCCAGATATACGTGGCGTGCACACGAGTTGGAAAGCAATCTTTTCTGTACACCGGAACAGAAACCAAAAAATTTTGTTTATCAAGCTGCGTTACATTGAAAAAAAAAATGAAATGATAAATTCAACTTTCTTTTCATTTCAAAACACATAATTTCACGCAGGACAACGGCTGCGGGGCCAGCTAGTATATTTATAAATCGTCGCTCTCGTATAATGAGGGAAAGAACAAATGCACTAGGCTTAGCAAAGTAGAAATGTCACTTGATGAAAAATTCTTGCTTCGAGCTACACTCTCCATTTTTATTAATCAGTACAATTTATTTGTTTACATAAATCAGCTGTTATTATTACTAACATCCCTGCTTTGTCATTTTTGGGTTGCCAATTATGAATAATGGTGAAACGCTGCAAACTTAAGTGCAAAGTTAAATAAAAATTAAAATTAAATGAAACTTAATTTACAATTAGAAAATTTCGTGAAACCGGCTGTAAGTTATTTCTTGTCTCGAACTTTCTCTATTTATTGAAAGGGTTGTGCAAACTTGCTCACTTGAATAGATAGATGTGCAGAATCAAGGATTTGCTTGTAAATCAGTTGGAGGAGAACTTGAAATACTTATTCCTATTATATTAGTAATATTGTATTTTGTTTCCTGCAGTATTGGCTTGGTTCTCATATTTTCTGTGTACTGAAAGATACCTTTTTAGCTGCATGGCAGCAAAAAATGCCAATTTCAGGAAAAATTTTGGCATGTTGCTAAAATCTTTTGGGTTCTTAGAAAAAAGTGTATATATTTCTCAAACATTTAATAGCTATACAGCTTAATGATTTTAAGAGTAAACAAATATAAAAGAATGAAACTAGATATGGCACAACATTATTACTCACGGCTGCTATCATGTCAGCTGTTTTCTGTAGTCGTACACCGCCAAAGCTTTTAGTTTTTTCAACAACTTTTAAAGAGAATTTCTCCATAGTCATAGTTTAATCTATTTCTATTTCCACTTGGCGAACATTTTATGTGCCACTTGTGCAGGTTGTAGCAATTTGTTGTGGTCGTTATTTGCTTTATCGCAGCATTCTACCAGCGTTGCATGTGTTGCTGCCACTTGTGCCATAAGTATTGCATAACTGTATAGTGTGTGTAGCTATGTGCATATAGATGCATTTCTATAGATACGTCGTTATTTACTTTGTTTACACTCAACTCCTTGAGGTGTTGAACTTAAGAGTTAATGATAGATTTTTGTGATACCAAACATGTTTCATTTCTGCGGGTAACTTTTAAAGTTTCTATTAGTTCTGCTTGCATTAAAATTCCACATTCCTTAATTTGTAAATGTAAGTTTATTGTTAACTTTGCCAATGTCCCATGCGATCACCTTCTTTAAATAGAAACATAATTGGTTGTTAATAATAAAATTACAATTACTTTAAGTAAAAGTAGCAACCAAAATCATGTCTATATAAGCTATTCCATTTTTCTTGCGGTTTTCCTATTAAAATAACAGTGATTTTAAGAGCGACCTAAGAAAAAACAAGAAAAACTATTAACTTCGCTTGCACTTAAACAATAATATAAGGTGCTTTTTGAATCTAGGGCATCCTGGTGGCGCCAACTATATGTTGATATGTCTATATAAGCTATTCCATTTTTCTTGCGATTTTGCTATTAAAATAACATTGATTTTAAGAGCGACCTAAGAAAAAACAAGAAAACTATTAACTTCGCTTGCACTTAAACAATAATATAAGGTGCTTTTTGAATCTAGGGTCTCCTGGTGGCGCCAACTATATGTTGACTGGTGCATTAAAATCTGCTATCTTTATCGATTGTCTAGTGAGAATTTCATGACATTTCATTGATTGGAACTGAAGTTATTGCGTCGAAAAGGAGAAATATGAAGGCACCGGACGAGCCGAAACCAAAAAAATCGCGCATGGAGAAGTCAAAAGTGGAGGCAATGATGATTTGTTTTTTATGATTCCAAGGATATTGTCCACAAAGAATTTATTCCGCCCGGTCAAAACGTTAATGCGGTATTTCACCTTGGAGTTTTGAAGCATTTGGTGTGCCGTATACGACGTGTTCGGATTTTGTATGGAAAATTTTCACATTTCACAATGTACTTTCACAAAAGTTGGCACAGGTTATTTTTTAAGGCAAGAATGTAAACTCCGAAGAAATTGTTCAGGTAGGTTAACTATAGCATATAGCTGCCATACAAACCTAACTATCGGAATCAAGGGCTTATATGGAAAACTTTCGCATTTGACGTGATATCTTCACGAAATTTGACATGGATTACTGCTTAAGGAAACAATATAATCCGCAAAAAAATTGTTCAGATCGGATTAGTATAGCATATAGCATCCATTCAAACTGAACACATAGTTACTAAAATAATTGCACCTGTGAAGGGTATATTAGGTTCGGTGCAACCGAAGTTAACGTTTTTTCTTGTTTTTTTTTTAAGTCCTGGTTTCTTTGGAAAGCTCCTTGTATACTTAAAATTTCCATTAGTAAATTAAATCAAAACGAATAAAAAGCTATAAAAAACGGTCAAACTTTGACAGAATGGTTGCTTCAGTTGTTCATTTATGTTTGGGAGCAAATCCTCTTTTAGCGTTTTTGGCTTCGCTTGAAATTTGCGAATTTCAACCGTTAAAGGTTTTGACGAAACTTTTGTTTTAGTTTTTCATTTGGTTGAAATTTTCGTTTTACTCCGAGCTGGTTGAAAATAGTTGAGTTAGGTAAAAAAGGAAAGCACTAATAATCAGACACTGCAATTTATTGCCTTGAACTGCTACTGACAGCTGCAACTTTTAATTAAAGTTCTCGTTTAACTATTGTTTATCAACACTTTTATTTGTTTGGTCGGTTTTGCTAAAACAATTAGACGTGCTCACTGCCATTACAACCACGGTCGTTAATGGCTAATTTCGGATTCCGTCCAAGCTTTATATTTCTAAAATTGCACGTTTCTGCGTTTCCTGCTGTTTGCTATAAAAAAACTGAGGAAAAGAATTTTACAACTGAAATGTGAGAATATGTGAACAGCATAAACAATAAAAGTTAGCACATTTAATTCAATGATTATTGCGGGTATAATTTAATGTGGTTTAAAAGAGTAAAATAAAAAATTTGTATGTAAATAAACTCAATTAATTTTTGTTTGCTACCAGCGTTTGACACCGATTTGCAAAGGACTGAGCATCGATACCATATTAGATATACATATGCCTACTTTTTGGTTTTTATATAAATAAAATATCTTTTTATAAAATATAAAGTTTTTGATTCGTTTAGAGAATACGTTGAAATAAAATTTGCATTTTTCGTTTTCCTATCCAATTATGAAAAAATTAGCTTATGTAATTACTTACTTGTTCAATCAATGCTTAGCGAAGTACTATGTTACTTTCGCAAAGTAGGTCGGGAGTTTTTACTCAATAATCAGTATTTCTGATATGGATAAATAATTGTGTAGAACAATTTTCATACAGATGAAAACATTGACGTATACGGGTTGTGGTTTTCAGTCAATAGAAAAGCGGTTAGTAATGTTTACGTGAAATTTGCAAAATAATATCGAGTTGTTAGCCTCTTCACTGCTATAAATTGCCTTATTTTACGAAAGCACGAAAGTTACTTATACGCCATGTACGATTATAATATTTGTTAAAGATGTTAGGAAAAAAATAATTAAATGCATACAGAAATCAGCTTTTTTTTAACCTCCATATGCAGTGACACTTTAATTGAAAAATATTTGCTGGTCAAGCCGACTATTTTGGGCTATGTAAAAATTAGTGTACAAAGAGCAGAGAAAAGGCAGAAAGGCTACAAAACCAAGTTATTTTTCGCAAAACTGTTATTAGAAGATTATTGCAGAATTTTTGTTCAAAATTGAACATGTTCGTTGCTGCCAAAGTACGGACAACAATATTATATTTAAATCTTTTATAAGTATATATTTCAATGTTAAATAAGATAAGAAATAATGTAGCTATTGTAATCATACAGTAGTAATACATATCTATGTTCAAATATATTGAACATACGTACAAAAAAAATACATAAATAAACACACAAAAATATATGCATTGATATGCAGTATACAAAACATATATGAGGCACGTATACATTAATAAGTGATACGCATGCACTCAAGAAATACATTACAAACATATTTACTTAGGTTTGGGCAATTGATTACAAATGCACATGTGCACTTGAAAACAACCCAAACCAAGCAATATAAATTATACTTGTATGACAGCACACACACACATGGGCTGTGCTGTAAATATATATATTTAATTAGATAAGTTAGACTTCTAAAATAGTATATAAGGTTTACAAATTTAATAATAAAATTAGAATGAATATATTCTCCCTCAAATAAGGTCTTTATTTAATAGAATTTAAAGATTCTTATTTGAATTTAAAAAGTTTGATCTTACAAATCAAACAGTTTGAATATAATTTCAAACAATTTTCAATGCACACTTTTGGGCGCATATGCCACTTTTGCTTCTCTACAGCTGGTAACATCTTTCCTTTTGTGGTCTTTTTACTGCTGTCGCTGCTATATGCAACCATGCATTTTACAGCTTTGACGCAATGGCTCGCTAATAGTGTCAACATCATCAACGAAAATATAAAATTATTTTAGAAAATTGTTATAGCAGTCTATGTGTACCTCCTCAACAATTATTCAGTCTGCATTTTGTGTTGTATATACTTGTATATGAGAGTGTGGTTGCATTTGCTTTGACACCTTTTGCTGGATACTGAATAAAACTACCAGCCAAAATTTTATCCCAAAATTGTCTGGTTTGTTTGGCATATACATACTGTACTGTGTAAGTCTTCACCTGGCTTTCCTTGGAAACAATTTGAAACAGTTTTAGCTGTTGACAATAAATTTATTCCAAACAATGACACTAACGCAAACTTATCAGTTTGCATGCATCGGCTTCTTTCATTTATGTTATCGAAACGAATGAAACAAAAAATTTCTGAAAAGTCAAGCCTATATAATATAATTTTAGAAATAAATTCAGGACCCCATTTTTGGTTTCATAAGTACGAAAGCTTCAAAACTTTGCTTTTTATGCACCACGTGCATACAATATTCCAATGAAAGCTTTCAATTTGTCCTGTTAAATTGTCCATATCTGCTCCAAAGCACTAGAGGCCTCTAATTCGGGGGAAGTTCAGATGTGCTCTAATATAAGGTTGTCAATCAATAGTAAAAAGGCATTGTTTGGGTCCTTTTCCATAATATTCCTTTTAGCATATGCTGCAGGTCTCAATAAATCTTTGAATATGCCACGAGTTGGTAAGATTTCAACATCATCTCCATTTCTGTCCAAATATTTCCACTTACAGAAATTTCAAATTGTCTATCATCTCCGCTTTCGTTATCCTCTTAAGCAAAGGAAGAAGACCGTTACCGTTTTTGTATCTTCTGGTGCAAAGAAACACAGCCTTCTTAACCGCTCGATTTTTCTCCATTATTTTTACCAAGATTTTCATCATCACTACTCTCGATATGGAAACTTTTTTCACAATTATCGTTCGTCTCGTTTTAGTTACCCAAAATATCGCTTTTATAATTTTCATTTTCAATGTCCGAACATTCCGTAAGTGTGTCCGGTATTTATTGTAAATTCAAAGTTTGCGGTTTCTAAGGGACCATTAAACGGCAAAGGTCGCATTAGGGAGAAGTCTATGGTGGAGGAATACATTGTCGGAAACTTTCCATCAACTCCAGTTTTAGGCTCCTGATCACGGGAGCGTTTTCCAAACTGAGGTGGCTGCCATAAAAGTAGCAGTAAATTTACTGCTCCAAAGCGCAGCAGCGATATTAGCCTAGAAACCGCTGATTGTGTGCTCAAGACTGGTGAAGGGGTTTATAAATTCCTTACCACTAGCATAGAGTTACTTTACAATTAGACTGGTTTGGGTGCCTGGCCACAGCGGTATTGCAAGAAACTGTAAGGCTGATGAGCTGGATAGGACAGGTACCTCAGCCTCAATAACTGCAGAATGAGAACGGTTGCGATTTCGTTTGTTCTGGACTGCTGGGCCTCAGATCAGCTCAGTAAGTGCTGGTCAACTACGACTAGCTCTGCAGTCGCAAGGTCTTCGTGGGCTGGGTTAAATCGGAAGAGGTCTAAAAAGCTCTTCGGTCTTAGCAAAGCTCACCTTTCAATGGTTATTGGAATTTTAATTAGATACTGTCCCACAGGGATTCATGTAGTAAAGTTAAAGATTTTACCGGATGTCAGCTGCATCAGCTGTTTGGAAGACGATGAGATACACTAGTAAACATCTCATTTTGTCTTCGATTGTCCCGCTTTTGGAAGAACAGGGCAAAATCGCCTCGGAGGTCATACATGTAGAAATCCTGTTGATATATAATAGTAAAAACAAGTAAGGGTGCAACCGAACATTTTATAGTAATTCAACTTGCAAAAATCAAAGGCAGGGAAATACTTTAAGGACCAGAGGATCTAAATCCAGAAATTTTATATATACATATACTCTATATAACTCATACACTGACCGACATATTCGGTATCAGGTTTGTTAGAAAACCGAAAGTCATTATTTGTAGTTGGGTAGGATCGACCTGACTTTATCTAATTTTTCCAACACCACATACTATTCACGTGCCACATACTAAACAACCAATTATAAAGAGTAAAGTCAGCCGTATGTTCGAAAATCCTCATATTATTTAAATAAGAGCTTTATCCGTTTTAGGCACACACAGACATACCATTATAAAATAGGGATTATCGCTTAATTTCAGTTACACATATCATACATTGACCGACATTTTCGATAAAAAGTCAACTATAATTACCGGGGTCTAAATATTCGGTACAATGGCTTGAAAAGTTTTTATTGGATTAAATAAAGACTTTATTTGTGCAAAGTTATATCCCGTTATATTAATTGCTTATTGATTTGTGTACTGGAAACTGAACGAATCAAGTGGAATTTAAAATTGTGCCATATGGGAAGTAGGCGTGATCGTTGTCCGATTTCGTCCATTTTCGCAATGTGGCATAACAATGGAACGACACGCACTAAATTTTGTCAAAATCAGTTCGGTCGGGTCCCGAGGTATGGAATTTTACCAAAAAGTGGGCGGTACCACTTTCTCATACTATCTCGGCGCTAAAATTTAATGTATTCAGCGTATTTTATTATTGATTTTTAGCACTTTTAATAGTTTTTAACAATACCGTTATATAGGGAGTTGTACTCAGCAAATATGAAAAATCTTAACATGTTTAGCCAGGAAACTGGAATTTCCCTTCGCGAATAAATGACATTTATTTATATGGCGGAAACACTTCTTAGTTTTAGGTGATACGTTCAACCGTTAGGTGAACTTAACTATTATTACTCTGTGGCAGCATGTTGCAAGAGTATAAAAACTACTTACAAATACCACTACTTAAAAATGAAGAAATTTGAGAATGCTGCTTTCAGTGCACGCGAAGGGGATTTTGCTCTTGTATGTTCAAACGATATATAGGTGAAAAATATCTTTACTTGTTTGATAGTTGTTGATTCAAATCCAACCTAAGCCCATAAGGATGTTGCTATATGAGATCTCTATACTAGTATTAGCAGCAACGAGCATTCTTGCACCTAATATATGTATGTACATACCTAATCTAAATCGCCGTTCCATTATCTTCGAAAGTGTTTGTTGGAGTTAGTTTCACTATGTATTTTGCGGGGTATACTTATTTTACCTTTAGGTAGATATCCCTTTGTGTTTTAAGTTAAATGAAAGATTTCTCAATTTTAGTGGATAAAAATGTAACAATTTATACATATATAGGTATGTATTTTCTTTTGTGGGCGAAACTTCAATATTTTTATAATACAAATTCCAAATTTGGACCAGAACTTTAAACTATTATTATAAGAGCTTGATAACTTTTTTTTAAAAAAAAAACGCATAAAATTTGCAAAATCTCATCGGTTCTTTATTTGAAACGTTAGATTGGTTCATGACATTTACTTTTTGAAGATAATTTCATTTAAATGTTGACCGCGGCTGCGTCTTAGGTGGTCCATTCGGAAAGTCCAATTTTGGGCAACTTTTTCGAGCATTTCGGCCGGAATAGCCCGAATTTCTTCGGAAATGTTGTCTTCCAAAGCTGGAATAGTTGCTGGCTTATTTCTGTAGACTTTAGACTTGACGTAGCCCCACAAAAAATAGTCTAAAGGCGTTAAATCGCATGATCTTGGTGGCCAACTTACGGGTCCATTTCTTGAGATGAATTGTTGTCCGAAGTTTTCCCTCAAAATGGCCATAGAATCGCGAGCTGTGTGGCATGTAGCGCCATCTTGTTGAAACCACATGTCAACCAAGTTCAGTTCTTCCATTTTTGGCAACAAAAAGTTTGTTAGCATCGAACGATAGCGATCGCCATTCACCGTAACGTTGCGTCCAACAGCATCTTTGAAAAAATACGGTCCAATGATTCCACCAGCGTACAAACCACACCAAACAGTGCATTTTTCGGGATGCATGGGCAGTTCTTGAACGGCTTCTGGTTGCTCTTCACCCCAAATGCGGCAATTTTGCTTATTTACGTAGCCATTCAACCAGAAATGAGCCTCATCGCTGAACAAAATTTGTCGATAAAACACATTTCGAACCGAACACTGATTTTGGTAATAAAATTCAATGAGTTGCAAGCGTCGTTAGTAAGTCTATTCATGATGAAATGTCAAAGCATACTGAGCATCTTTCTCTTTGACACCATGTCTGAAATCCCACGTGATCTGTCAAATACTAATGCATGAAAATCCTAACCTCAAAAAAATCACCCGTTAATTGGATCAACGTAAAGGAGTTGGCGACGTGTATTCTCGATACGGGCGTAAAAAGCGAATTGAGGCCACCCCGATCTTGATCGGTTGGGTGGTGGAAACGATCGTTGGTTGGTGTGTAGTGTGGTTGGTACGATGTATGTGGTGGTATGGTAGAGTTTGTTGCGTGGGGTTGCGTGGTGTGGTACTGTATGTTGTGTGTGATGAATGTTGTGTTGTGGGATGAATGTTTTGTTGTGGGGCGAGATACCATGAAGTCGCATAAACAGAAAGGACAAACTTGGGCTCACTCACGAAGCGAAAAAAACTTCTCAATGCTACCATTGCCATGCTGAAGCATATTTTAATAGCTGGCACTTTGTAGATAACTAAAAAAGTCGCAAGTTGCAATCGCACAGATGCCATGTTACTCACAAAACTTTAAATAAATATTCAGTCTGCAAACGAGTGAAATCTTGTATGAATTTTTGAACATGTATTTATTCTCAGCTATGTATTTATAGTGCGTTCAAAAAATAACGTTTTCATTTTCCACAATCTAGTTAGTGTCTATTGGCAAAAAATGAATGTATGTATAAAATATATTAGTTTGTTATAGCTTACGTTTATTCAATATCGATCTCCCGTGTTGACTGTTATAGCCTGACATTTCTCATGACAACTGGAAGATAAATTTCCCACATAGTCCTTAGGAAACGACCTCCAGGAAAAGCTCATTGTCTTATATTTTTTGAGATTCAAAGACAACTCATTTCTATATACATTTACATTTAGACACATACACTTTTAAGCACTACGACGCTCCTGAAATATTGCGCTGCTAGTCGAGGTTTCCTCTGACTACACAGAGTATCAAATAGTTCAGGAAGTGCTTGTAAGAGGAACAAATATGAAGGAGAAGTGTTAAAAACGGCAAATAAAAAAGCAAATAATAGTCATGCCCAGCTCTTGACCGATGCTACGGCTGCTACTATACTATGAAACCATCGTTGTGCGGTGGAAATGGAAACTGTATCGGGTCCATAAACTGCACAAGTTTTATTGGCGGCTTGAGATGCATTTTTGCCTTTATCGTAGTAGTACTGTAAAATATGCCGTATTTTCTCGTTATTTTGCTCCATGTTTGCGACACTATAACTCACGAACCACTTAAAAGAAACGACAATCAATCAAACACGTATTAGCGCGTGAAATGAGCTTTCCTAAAAGGTATAGCATGACCCGATGCGACGAATAAAACTAGAACTACGCGCTTTCAGCGCCAACTAGCGAAAATACCGCAAGACTTTTTTGACAACCTATTGTTATGAGAACTGTTCAGTATAACTGGCACACATAGCCGAAAAAGCGGAGATATTATAAGGATGACCGCATACGCGTAGCACGGAAGTATCTGAAAGCAAACTACTTAAAGTCAATTGGTCGACTTAAAATATTTTCTATTTTTATTGCCGCAACAAATGCATAATATATATCATATTTCGAAACAAACTAGCGCACTTACACTAGATCCCATTGCATTTACCTTGCACATTTCAGTGTTTTATATGTTCAAATGAAAGACAAAGAGCAATTAAGGACACAATAAATAGTGCATCGTAAACATTTAAAGGAATGCAAATGTAATGTGAGAAATAGGCCACTTGACTAATATTGTCGGAACTACAAGTGGTTGCGACAATATAACAACTAAAGAAAAAGAAAAAATAAAAAACGATTGTAATAGTAGGGGAGCCCAAGAGGGGATTTTTGCAGTTACTTAAGCGTGTCAGAAAACTATATGGGGAGAAACATTGCACCCTTTTATGTACCCCTACCAAATATGAGCCCTTAATATGAAGGCGTGCGTTGGGGGGGGTTCGTCAGATTAGAGAAAAAAAATCGATCCTTCGGGAAACTCGAGCGCGTAAGATTAAGAGATGGTAAGTTAAATGCATGAAGACGAGTGTATATTTCAACATTCTGACAGTTTGAGGGTGGCTTAGAGAAATAGCAGGGTGACAAATCTGTAAAAAAAAAACGTCACCTTGAAATACTCGAGCGCGATAGATTGTTTTTTTCATTTTAAAGGTAATTCTGTCAGAATCACGAAAATCATATAATCTGACAATTTCCGTGGGGCGATACAGGTAAAATCGTCGACAAAAGGTCAAGCGTACTAATCACCATAGCGTGGTTTTTGTTAGTAAACGCTTGACACTTTTGTTTGTTTCGTTCGTTTACAGCGATCAGTTTTACATCCATTGTAAGAATGAGTGACGTTAGTGTCAAATGTGTTTACTGTGGCGAAGAAACGTATGAAAAAAAAGTTTATTCCACAAACTCTAATTTTTTTATTAATATTTAGAGCTATTTTCATACTAATACATCCTGTAACAAAAACAAGAACCAAACAGAATTCTTCCACTTTTAAATCGTCAGATTAACGATATGCCTCTATATAATTGTCAGATTATCTTTTGGGAAGACTCTGACATCAAATTCATTCCCCTGCATAAAAATCTGACACGCTCGAGTATCTCAAGGTCACCTTTTTTTTACAAGTTTTAAAATCAATAAATGACTTTTGTCTACGTCGAAATTGTCAGAAATTGAAATGGTACACTTTTTAGAGGTTCATTAACATTCGCTTAGAAAATCTGACGCGCTCGAGTAACTTATTTTTTTTTTTAACCTGTCATTACGGCCTTCAACCCTGACTTGATTGTCAGATTAATATATATCGACTATCAGAAATACAATGCGCGTATATACCATAAATGACTGACGCGCTTGAGTATTTTCATGTGACTGTTTTTTTTACATTTTTGAAACCAATTACCCGCTCTTCTCCCCACTAAAATGGAAAACTTCACCTAGACTTTCTTTTTGTTTAAACGTTATCTTGACAATCTAGTAAGTCTCCATGACGCTCCAGTAACTGCAAATTTAGCAATCCGGGCCACCCTACTATAATAAATAGAAAGGCGGTTAGTTATTTGAAATAGACTTATGACTGCTTTCACGGCATTTATTTCTGCAGTCATAGATACACCGCCAAAACTTTTAGTATTTTCAACATTTATTTCTCTATAAACATAGTTTAATCTATTTTTAATTTCATACGGCGAACATTTTGACTGTCAATTGAACAAGTTGTTGCTGTTGTTGTTTGCATTATCACAGCTTTCCGCCAGCGTAGCACTTGTGTCATAAATATTACAATTAATGAGCTGCGCTTCAAGTGAAGTTGCCACTTCGCGAACAGCTTTCCACTTGCCAGAGGACCGTCACATAAATGCAATAAAATTTTCCACCGTTAAACTACCACCTAGTTTCTAACTTTCCCTTATGTTTCAAAACCGATTAAAACGGAAAAACACGTGTTCATAGTCCTTTATGGACTCTGTATACATCGAACTATATACTGACCTCATTTTGAAATTTGTGTAGGTATCCTCTGAAGCACCCATGTCCGCTTAATATTTGGGTCAGTTGAAAATCGAGGTCTAGCTATTAGTGATGAGCGATATTTCACTACCGGTGATTTTTTCACTGTGATTGAAAAATCGCAAATCGCAACTGCGATCACTTTTTATAAATAGCAGTTCGCTTCTATGAACTGCGATTGCGATCGCAGTTCGAAACTGTGATCGCAGTTCGAACCAGTGAATTGCGATCGCAGTTCGAACCAGTGATTGCGATCGCAGTTCGAAACTGTGATCGCAGTTCGAACCTGTGATTTACGATAGCAGTTCGAACCTGTGAATTACGATCACAATAGCAAATAGCAGAAAAGTAACAACTTTCTTCAGGGTATTGTATGTATATATCGTATATGCTATTTTGCGTCATAGCGGTTTGAAGTTTTGAGTGTAACGTTCTTATAATTTTTAATAATGGCAGGAAATGTATCAAGGAAAAAAAAGTGAAGTGTGATTTTTGAAGTGGTAGATGAAATATAATCAAAATGGAATGTTTTAATTTGTTTTAATAAAATTTTTAATTTTACTTATTGTTAAAACCAAATTTAAAAGCTTTTTGTCTTGAAAACAAGAATTGTAACTAATTAATTTCAGAAAAAATATGGAATAAAAAAATTACGGGTTTTTAATATTTTCCCAAAGATTAGGAAACTCCCGTTATTAATTTGGTCTTGAAAATATTATTAGCGGGTATTCAAAAACATTCTGAGTTTATAGTTTTTCTTTGAAAATATTAAAAGCGGATCATACCAACATACAAATGAACTATGCAATAAGCTCTAAGTTTCAGGTAGCCGAACCGCTCCAACATTTGCGAAAATGTAGTGAAAAGAAAGGCGTAAAAACTTGACTCGAATTACAGGAACCAAAAGAGAATTTACCGCCAATAACGACAAAAGGTTCAGTCGTTCCCACGACAGTCGGGTGTACGTAACTGGACGGGACCCGGACTTGTATTCGGCCAAACACTGTCAAATCGGCAGAATCTGCCGCTACAACAACAACAACAAAAGGTCTCCGTTTTAACGTCTACTTAGTTGCGATCGCAATAGCAATATAAAATCACAGTGATTTAAAAATAGCAATCACTGAAATCACAGTGATTTAAAAATCGCAATATCGCTCATCTCTACTAGCTATACACATATGGTTGTCAGGTATGAGTCTGTGGGTCCACCGTTCTTTGGTTGATAATTGCCACCGTTTATGCAATATAATTATGCTCTTCTTTCTCTCCTCTTTTTTGATTTCTATAATTGGCGCTGAGAGCTCATATAATCTCATGAATTCGTCTCCCTGAATGTCTATGGGTGGCATACTACTTAGCTAGCACTTCTGCTTCTTTGCTGGATATAGATCGGAAAGCTTGCTACTCTTATTGCTGCAAGCCTTTGCACCGCATTTATTGGTCTCACATACGCTTATATGTCTAGTGCCAGTATCCATACCAGAGCAGCATGTGTAATTACTGAGCTCAGGGCTTTTGCGATTAGAAGTCGACGGGTGGAGCGTACACATCCTCTTTTTGCCATCATAAATTATAAGGCATTGTAAATCTTATTTGCTTTATTTGATGTGTATACGAAGTGCTCCTTGTATATCAGTTTGGAGTCTAATATTACCCCTAGATACTTCACCTGTGGCTGTGAAGTAATCGCACACTAAAATATGTGTTTGCCCAGAGGACCCTTTTAATGTAATCATAATAACATTGTTTATAATACATTAATTTTACTTTAAGCATGATTATTCAGATCGATATATCAAAAACTGTGAGACTAATTTGCGTATATACAGACAAACAAACAATTATATAGATTGACATGGCTAAATCGAAAAAGCTTGCCCTGCTGATCTTTTATATATATATTTATAGGGTATGCGACAGATCCTTGAAGTTTTTACAAAACATTGTGGCAAAGTCAATGTACCCTGTTCAGTGTATAATTATTTATTAATGCTATGTACACAGAGATGTTGTTCACTCGTGTGGTGTGAATATATTGATAAAGATTCAGTGAAGTAGATTTGGAAATAAAATTGTGGTACAGTCCCTTGTTATAATTTGTTAAATAATTAATAACCAAGCACATAATATTTGCCTTACATATATTTCATAGCTTTACTTAAGCCACATAATAACATAACACCAGGAGATGGCGAACCCCATTCCCCAATCGATGACGATGTTGTAAACGTTCCATTGCCCGACCATAAAGAAGACCGAATAGCAATTACCCGTGTGAAGAAAAACAAAATGGCGGGGGTCGGTGGATTGCCGACCGAGTTATTCAAAGACAGCGGTCAAAATCGCCACCATTAATACTTCTCGAGATATTCGGCTTTTTAAGTAAGGCTTTGTAGAATTTTTAAAGTCAAAGTGATGCCATAAAATGCCTCTGAGCTATAGAAATTTAAAGATAAAAAATCACGATTGCCGTGTATTTTCAATGGAAAGTTTTTACATGCATTGGTCCAGTCCTAACTGTTAATATTAAGGGCTCAAATCCTTAGGAATTTTTTTTTATTTGGAAAGAAATTTCATGATAGGACTGAAAAAAATGAATAGTAAAAAAACACCCTAATGTATATGGTATGTCCTATAAATATAATTGCTTGGAATTCAATTCTTTTGCAACTTAAGGTATTTCCTGGCTTTGATTCGTGCAAGTTGCAATAGCGTGAGATATTCGGTTGCACCCCTTCCTTACATTTTATTATTAAAACTTTGATTGTTAAAAAACTAAATTCACTTGCATTACCTTTGATGTGTTGGTTTGGTTTATAACAACAAGTGTGGAAATTTAAGCCTCAGCTAATGAGCTAAATGGATTAAATGGATACAAAAGAAAATCCAACTGCCTACACCTTTAGAATAAGCCTTTGAATTAATTATGCTCATACTCGTATTTGCCCCTCATTTCTCTTATGCGATACACATAATCTTTGCTGGCATTATCACTGTTTAACGTTCTGAAGCTGCACTACCGTCGGTTTACAGGCAAGCTGATTAATTTCCTTCATATAATATAAGTAAAAATGATCAGTGGTAATGTGAGAGTAGCTTACGCACATTCGCATACATCAACATATATACTCAAAAATGTAAAATCAGTTGTTTTCTACAAGGAGTATTCCAAAGTAAACAGGACTTTTTGAATCTAACGCCACTTAGTATATATGTCGACTAATGCGTTAGAATCTGCTACCTTTATCAATTGTCTAGTGAGAATTTTATGACATTTCATTGATTGGAAGTGAAGTTGTTGTGTTTTAAGTGTCAGTATGTTTGTGTTATCGGTGCGAAAATGAGCTTCGAACAAAGAGCCAACATTAAAAACATAATGGTAAAACATTTACGGAAACATTTCAATTGATGAACAAACTTTATGGCGATGATTGCCTATCTCATGGCAGAGTGCACAAGTGGTTTCAAAGTTTTCAATGTGGTTGTGAGGACATAAATGACTATCAACATGTGGGCCAATCAAAATCCGTGATCACCGGAAATTCCATCGAAACTGTGCGTGAATTCATCAAAAATCAACTGAAGTCATCATTGAAATTCATGGGAATGAATCATTCGTAGAAGAGATTATTTGACCAAAAAACACTTTTTAATCATTAACCACTCCCTGTATTCACCTGATGTGGCACCGTGCGACCTCTTCCTTTTCGGAAAAATGCATTTGCCCATGAAAGAAAAACGTTATGCAGACGCAGAGGTCATTCAAAAGGCTTGCACCGGCTTACTGGCGGCCATACTGGCCGACGAGCTAAAACACTCGTTCGACGTGCTTTTGGACCATGCAAAACTGTATTGATGCAGAAGGAGATTTGAATAAAATAAATTGATTTTGCTGAAAAAAACATTTTTCTATTTTTTTTAAGTCCTGTTTACTTTGGAACGCTCCTTGTATGTAAGTACAACCTAAACTTCTAGCTGTACCATAAACTAAAAAAATAAGTTATAAGGGTTATATTTTGCTATTTCCTTTACCTCGCGCAAGTAAGAAAGGGCTAGATTCAGATGCAACCGAACATTTTATACTCTTACAACTTGCAAGAGTCAAATCCAGGGGAAAACATTTAATGTGTAAACAATCATATAGAGTAAATTCTGCCAGATATTCGAAAATCTTTATATTAGTTATATAGGGACTATGCCAAGTTTGTGCTCAAATGTATCTATTTTATCCACAAAAATACACAGTTATGAGCAAAACACGATCTTTTATATTCATTGGCATAACTCACATATTGGCTGATATATGCGGTACAAAGTCTCCCGAAAGTTCGAAAATCTTTATATCACGTATTATGTATGGGGCTAATAGCGGCCATACACAGGCACACATGTGCGTTCGATCGGTATGTGTAAACATGCGGTTTACTCGTGTGTGGGCTTGTTCGCGTACCGATCCATGTTCGCGAAAATGTTTGATTTCTTACGATCGGTGCGCGAACATGTTTATCGTGTATGGCGTTGTGAGCGCACAAAATCTCATTTCTCTCGTGTCGCCGAGCAGTGAACATCGCGGACAATTGCAAGTGTTAAGAGGAGAGACTGCTTTAGAGGCTTCAAAAAATCGATTTTTTTGAGGATTTTTTTGGGAGGGAAAGAAATAATTGATTCAAGCGAAATTTCTAGGCTTTATAGTCATATATTTGAACATCTTTCACAAATTTTTTTAATACGAAATCTTTGATATTCTGCCTTTAGGAAGCAATAACCCGATGCATCTCGCATATGCAATTATCAGGACCAAAAATTTCAAAGAGATTCATGTTTTTTAATAACTTATCATCTAGTTAAACTAAGAAAATTCCAAAAAAAATTTACTTTATTTTGTTTAAAAATATGTTCAAACTAGTTTTTTTTAGTTTAAATAGAAGATAATTTTATGCCAAAGATAATAAACTTTGCCCAATTCCAACTTTGCCCGCCAATTAAAATAATCGTAAAAATAAAAAACCGTGAAATCGCGCTTTTCGCTTTTTGCCCAAGCGCTCATATACTTGTATGTATCTGTATATCGCTCGGACACTATTTCCCTTCTAGCTTGGAGAATATTTCGAGTTCCAATCTATAACTTCGTTTGTTGTTAGATAATTTTTAAAGAGATTTAAGCGATTCTTTGAAGCTTCTAAAGCAGGCTCTCCCCTTAATAAAGATTTCGTATCTGAATTTATTGATCTTATAAAAAATTAATTGGCAATTTGGCAAACAAAAACTGATAAATATAAAAATAAAATTGAGAAAAATAAAAGTTAGAATAACTTATTAACGAAATACAAAGAAATAGATAAAAGTGCTGCATTAGAAATAAATTCGAAGAAATGTTCCGCTTGCCTGTCGCACATGTTAACTGTGTGAAGAACGAACGCAAAATGGATTTGTGTATCGTGTATGGGCAAGCGAATTCACACAGATCGAACGCACAAGTATGCCCGTGTATGTCCTCTTTAAGGGAACTATTGGTCCAATCAATCAATTTTTCACATACAGACATACCATTGTGAGAGAAGTATTATCCCTGAATTTCAATTATATATTTCAGACATTGACCGATATTTTCGAACAAAAGTCGTCTATAGGTACTCAGGTCATAATGTGGCACATACTAAAAACATTATTCTTGATTTGTATACTGGAAACTGAACGAATCAAATAGAATTTAAAAATGTGTTGTTTGGGCAGTAGGCGCGGTTGTTGTTCGATTTCGTTTATTTTCATACTGTGGCATAAGAATGCAAAAAGAATGGCACGTACCAAGCTTTGTCAAAATCATCCTATCGGGTCCTAAGATATCAGATTTCACCAAAGAGTGGGCGATGCTACTCCCATCGTCCAATTTTCACGCCGGTTCCCATAGAGCTCTCTCATATCATCTCGCTGGTAAAGCTATACTAAGTTTCATCGACGGACAGACAGACAGGTTTAGCTGATACATACAACCGTTAGACGAAAAAAACTATAATACTCTGTAACAACTGGTTGCAAGAGTGCAAAAAGCAGGTGAGTTTCTGTGTTAAAGATCAGAAAATGTTTAGAATTCAAATCGCGAAAATAATCAGTAGAAGAGATTAATATATATTTTCTTGTTGCCAAGTATAAAATCCATAAAAGAGCAGCGTTGAATAAGAGCGGAATTGACAAGGAATATATAATTTATCAGTCTTTACCGCTCTCATCTTTTGCCATAAGTCAGCTGGTGCTCATGGTATGTGCTTTCCCGCGACTGATGACGGTTCAATATATTATAATTGCGATGCTATTTTTGCATTTTCGTCTTCCAAATTTTTTTCACATCTTTAAACTTAAGCAGCATTTCGGTTCACTTAAGCTGCAACAAAAAAAGAAGTTTTCAAACTTCACCCATCTACACATTATACAATATATTATATGCACATTCGTAGTAGCTATTAAATATATCTATATTCTTGTATATCTACCGTGCTTAGCATTCTCTGGGAGTGTTATAGACAAATGCTTAAAGTAGAATATGAAGAATTTGAGATACCACAGAGCGGCAAGAGCATCTTCTTCGGTTTGCTGTAATATAAACAAAGACTTTCATGCAACTTCTGGTAGTTCCTGTGGTTTGATTTGCTTTTTTGGCTTTTATGATTTACTTTAATGCAGATATGTCTATGTGCATGTGTTCATATAAGTACTATTTTTTTTCTTGGCGCTAGTCCTTTTTTAAGTCTCTTCTTTGTTGTTTCAACGATAACATTTAACAATTTTCTTTGAATTTCCAATATTGGTTGCAATATTCTTCAATTAAATCTTTTTCCATTTACCTTTTAGAAATACGAATAGATCTACCAAGCCTTCTCCTCTATTTACTCGGTTTATATTTATAACTGTGATGTAAGGGGCATTTTTATACATGTTGTGCGTAAATATCTAACAACTTAGAAATTTTACTCGTAACACCATATCCGACTAAATCGCAAATATCTTCACAACTCATAATAACATGTCGCAATAATTCGGAAAGATACTCGTATATATGAATTCGACGTGAACGACGTGGCAGTCGCTTTCATGTAGGCTTAACATCAACATGAGCAATTAATTTTTATGTACTTTTAAATATTTACCTGAATTAGTCTACCTACATGCAATCGGCTTTGATAAAATTCTAGTTCTATTCTTACTACGTACTAATTGAGTATGAGGATAAAGGCGTTGATAACCTTGGGAAGCAAAAATCCACTTGTTTTTTGTGGCATGAACTTTTTCTATCACCTACAGTTTTTCTGTAATGAAGATTTTTGTTAAAAAAAACAGCGATAGATATATTATTGTTATATTATTTTATTAACTAAAGAGAACCTTAAAATGTTACTACCGATGTTTTTCGACGATATTTTGTTTTTGAAGTATCCCTTAACAATATCCAGCAGTAATCGGAAAGCAAACTGGCACTCCACTTGCTGGGTACCGTTTATCCATAGCAGAAATGTCTTGGTGTCATCGTTCTCCATTTTAAAGGCACTCCAGGCTCGTATTTCAGTTTCATTGAGCATTCCCTCTAATGTTTCAACTTCCATTAGTTCTCTTATTTGCGGACCCATAAATATGCCCTCGTTAATTTTTGCTTCACTGACTCTTGGAAATTTTTGTGTCAGATACAAGAACCCTCTTCCATTTCTGTCCATTGTCTTACCAAAATTCTTCATTAAACCCAATTTAAAATGCAAAGGTGGTAGTAACACCTTTTTAGGATCAACTAGAGGTTCACTGGTAATGTGTTTTTGTCCCGGAGTGAGTGTCTGACGGTGCGGTGGTTGCGGCACGATATTAGTTGAATATGTGGCGAAATGATCACGAATAACCCATGTAACGGGTGATTTTTTTGAGGTTAGGATTTTCATGCATTAGTATTTGACAGATCACGTGGGATTTCAGACATGGTGTCAAAGAGAAAGATGCTCAGTATGCTTTGACATTTCATCATGAATAGACTTACTAACGAGCAACGCTTGCAAATCATTGAATTTTATTACCAAAATCAGTGTTCGGTTCGAAATGTGTTTCGCGCGCGTGTTTTGTTCAGCGATGAGGCTCATTTCTGGTTGAATGGCTACGTAAATAAGCAAAATTGCCGCATTTGGGGTGAAGAGCAACCAGAAGCCGTTCAAGAACTGCCCATGCATCCCGAAAAATGCACTGTTTGGTGTGGTTTGTACGCTGGTGGAATCATTGGACCGTATTTTTTCAAAGATGCTGTTGGACGCAACGTTACGGTGAATGGCGATCGCTATCGTTCGATGCTAACAAACTTTTTGTTGCCAAAAATGGAAGAACTGAACTTGGTTGACATGTGGTTTCAACAAGATGGCGCTACATGCCACACAGCTCGCGATTCTATGGCCATTTTGAGGGAAAACTTCGGACAACAATTCATCTCAAGAAATGGACCCGTAAGTTGGCCACCAAGATCATGCGATTTAACGCCTTTAGACTATTTTTTGTGGGGCTACGTCAAATCTAAAGTCTACAGAAATAAGCCAGCAACTATTCCAGCTTTGGAAGACAACATTTCCGAAGAAATTCGGGCTATTCCGGCCGAAATGCTCGAAAAAGTTGCCCAAAATTGGACTTTTCGAATGGACCACCTAAGACGCAGCCGCGGTCAACATTTAAATGAAATTATCTTCAAAAAGTAAATGTCATGAACCAATCTAACGTTTCAAATAAAGAACCGATGAGATTTTGCAAATTTTATGCGTTTTTTTTTAAAAAAAAGTTATCAAGCTCTTAAAAAATCACCCTATAGTATGAGATGGTGCATTATCGCACTTCTTTGTTCAATAAATGCAGACCTAGTAAAAATCGAAGAATTCACTTTTAAAGTCTCACAAAACGACGCGAATCTCGAATACTAATGAATATTTTGACGTGAAATTTAGCATAGATGTCATGAGATGACACCACTTCCATCTGAAAGAATAAAAAATAGTGATTCGAAAAACGCGAAGTATAAATTAATTAAAATTAGTTCAACTTTCAATTTGATTACAGTAGTTTTGTAAAATCTAAAGCCGCAGGTTACAGAATATATGTGGGTGATAGAAATATTATGCTTTCAGTTTCAGGGTATCAAACGGCATTTAAAACACCTAAAAATTTTCATGTCAGCAATCAATGTTGCAAGCTACTGGGAATTTGCCACATGTTTATTGCACATCGTATAGATTGAATATGCGCGAATGTACATAAGATATTTAAGCAATATAGATATGATTCAATACGTAACAAGTCAAAAGATACGGACAAACGCACAGAAAGAGCACGCAACACAAAAAGAGGTAAAATCTGGTTAAAATCTGGATAAAATCATAGTATAGGGTGGGCCATATAAAATTTTAAATTTCGAAGATAGGGCGCAAAAGATTGAGTGTAGCGTTTGCTGTATGGCACGTAGCGCCGTCCTGCTGGAACCAAATGTTGTCCAAGTCTTCCTCTTCAATTTGGCTGAAGAAAAATTCGGTTAACATTGCGCGATATCGCTCACCATTGATGGTTACGGTTCCTTCTTCATTTTCGAAGAAAAATGAGCCGATGATTCCACCAGACCAAAATCCGCACCATACAGTGATTCGTGCTGGGTGCATTGGGTTCTCGACGATTACGTGTGGCTTTTCTGTGCCCCAAATTCGACAATTCTGCTTGTTAACGTAACCATCGAGGTGGAAATGAGCCTCGTCCGAAAAGATGATTTTTAGATAAAATTGTCCATCCTCGATTTTTTTTTAAGTTTTCAACATTTCCCGGTTTTCTTCTAATAAATAGCGACCCATTTCGTAAGTTTTAGAATTTTTACTGAATATCTGTCACTTTCCGAATGGTATTTGACGTTTCCAATGCCAATATCAAAGAAAATGTTACAGAAAGCGCAAATTAGGTGGGTGAGTGTGAGGGGTAAATGCAAAATATACATTGTGACAAAGAAACACCCGGAAATTGTAATTAAATTCCCCGGGTAAATGATATTTCAAAAAAATGTATTTTGCTAAGATGTTTACAGCAGCTCAATACGGTGTTACGATTTTTACAATGAATAAAAATATCGAACAAATAATGTGTCTAAAATTTTGTATTTCTAATCGAACTTTGTGTGCGGAATCATTGCGAATTTTGTAAAAGGCTTAAGTTTTTTCAGCTGTGTAAAAAAGCACAAGTAGTGCAAAGCCTTCAAAAACGGTCGAGAGATTAAAGAAGACATGCCACGTTCTGGGCGAGCTTCGACCTCTTCAACTAATGAAAATATTATAAAAGTAAAGCAGATTTTTCTTGATTACCGTCCCATAGAAAGAGTCAAAAATTTCAAGTACCTTGGTTGTCAGATCAATGAAAGTTGGGATTGTTCAAAAGAAATAAAATGTCGTATCGAAATTGCTGGCACAACTTTTCTCAAATACAAAAATATATTATGTAGCTATGACCTCACCATCAAAACCAAAATACGTTTTTTAAAATGCTATGTTTGGTCAGTGCTTCTCTATGCGATGGAAACGTGGACTCTAAAAATCACAGATATGAACAAGCTAAAGTCCTTCGAGCTATGGCTTATTAGAAGAATCCTAAAAATTCCATGGACAGATAGAGCTACAAACAGTGAAGTCTTGAGAAGAGTGAACCGCAATAGAGAGTTGTTAAAGACTATAAAACAAAGAAAAGCAGCCTACCTAGGACATATTATGAGGCACTCTAAGTATGAGCTTCTATAAATAATTATCCAAGGAAAAATTGAAGGAAAGCGGGGTATTGGCCGTAAACAACTTTCGTGGCTTCGAAACATTCGACAATGGACAGGAATCCATAACGTGGGCAACCTTATAGATGCGGCGAGAGATAGAGAGAAATATGCTGCGATAATTCAAAATCTGTGATTTTTTTATTTTTATTGTGTTTTTTTTTTATATACAATAGATATATTTAACATGTAAACATTACATTATTATATTATTATTAAGTTTATTAATATTGTACATATTATTAATTGTTATATGATCACCAATATTCGAATACGAATTGGCAAATAAAGAAGAAGAAGTGCAAAGCCTTCAAAAACGGTCGAGAGATTGAAGAAGACATGCCACGTTCTGGGCGAGCTTCGACCTCTTCAACTAATGAAAATATTATAAAAGTAAAGCAGATTTTTCTTGATTACCGTCAGCATTAGAAAGATCAGAAGAGAGCTCGACATCTCTCGCAGGTCCATTCGAATCATTTTGATGTATGTATATTTTGGGTATGAAAAACGTTCTTGCTTAACTCGTCCCTATAAAGCTGAATTTTTTCAAAAAAAAGTACGGTAAACTGGTCTTTCAGACATGCTTGATCGTGCGAATTCCAATCTGGCAATCATGAAGAGCATTACAACTGCCCATGAGACATAAGTTTATGAGTTTGATATGCAAATAAGTCAAAAATTCTCTGAATGGAGTAAGTCAAAACTAAAAAATAAATCACCATCAAAGCCTCTCAAAAATGAATCAATGTTTTTTTTTCAAATATCGTGGCTTGGTGCATTTTAAATTTGTTTCGGAGGAACAGAGATCAATAAAGAGTTCTATTTGAGGCGAGCATCCGTCGAAACCGGCTAGAAGTGTGGAATAACAATTATGTTGAAGCTTGGCACAAAACTTTTGGAAAATATGTGTTAAAATTTAAATTCCCAAAGATGTTAAGCCACGTTAAGGTTTTCTGTAAGGCATATGTTATTTTAAATGTATCGATGTATTTCAGTGCAAAAATCTTTTACCCAAACGGGGCAACCAACTAAAGTAAATATAAATATTTCTGAATATCTCAGGTAAGAGCAGCTGCTTAAGTCGGTACATCTCAGTATGGCATTGCGCTTTTTACAATGAATCAAAATAAATATTACATAAACATAGGACGCTAATAATTTTTCAAAGGATACAAAGTCATTAATCACAAGGTGTGTTCCAAAGTAAACAGGACTTTTTGAATCTAGCACCACTTAGTAGCGCCATCTTTATGTCGACTGGTGCGTTAGAATCTTAGAATAGATATCATTATCGAGTGTCCAGTGACGATTTCATGACATTTCATTGATTGGAAGTGAAGTTATTGTGTTTTAAGTGTCAGTGTATTTGTTTTATCGGTGCGAAAATGAGCCTCGAATAAAAAGCCAACAATTCATTTTGTTTCAGAATTGGTAAAACTTTTACCGAAACGTTTCAATTGATGAAACAAGTTTATGGCGATGATTGCCTATCCCGTAGCAGAGTACACGGGTGGTTTCAAAGTTTTCAAAGAGGTCGTGATCACCGGAAATTCCATCGAAACTGTGCGTGAATGCATCAAAAATCAACTGGAGTCATCATTGAAATTCATAGAAATGGAATTGAACATATCCAAAACATCGGTTTATCGCATTCTGACCGACCCTTGGCCATGCGAAAGGTGTGTGCACGGGTTGTTCCGCACCAATTGACTGACGACCAAAAATTGCTCAGAATCCAACGTATTCACCTGATATGGCACCGTGCGACTTCTTACTTTTCGGAATGACGCATTTGCTCGTGAAAAGAATGCGTTATGCAGACGTAGAGGCCATTCAAAGGCTTGCACCGGCATACTAGCGGCCATACCAACCAACGGGCTAAAACACTCGTTCGACGCGCTTTAGGTAGGTTAGCTGTATTGAAGCAGAAGGAGACTATTTTGAATAAAATAAATTAATTGTGCCGAAAAAAAACAATTTTTTCTGTTTGTTTTTTTTAAGTCCTGTTCACTTTGGAACACACCTTGTATGACATGTTTGCTGGTTAGTAAGTCAATTTTGACAGTGCTTTTAAAAGTATTAAATTAAATTTAATAACTTAATGTAACTCCAAAAAAGTGAATCTAGTTTTTTTAGATAACATAAAAATAACTCCAAGCATTTCTTTTCAAAATCTAATTAATTTTTAAATTATAAGGAAAATATAATTTGGAGTTCCTTTACCAGCGATGACAAATGTGGAGTAAAGCATCGTCGCCCTTGGCCGTCAGAGATTTTTGTTTTCAATTATAAATGGTATTTAAAATAAATAGAAATATGTCATTGGCAACCGGATTGTACAATAGGGTGGGTCGATTCCGGACTTTTTTCAATTCGGTATTTCTAATTGTGCGGAAAAGTTGCCTTAGCACTTCCTGATTCCAATGCAACTTTTTGATTTGAGATCGGATTGCATCTTCAACCCAAACTCCGGTCTTGAAATTTCGGAAATTCGCCTAGCGCCTGAAATACGCATCTCATGGCAAAATGTATAAAACAAAAGTTATTTGTCACGTCATTTGCTACCGAAATAGTATATGTGATCGTGGCCGTAGGACGTGAGATACGAGCGAAAAGGCGGCGCGCCACAGCGCAAGGTCAAAATTGTTGCAGTTCTCAGCTAACCTGTATTGGTCACCCAGAACCCACCGCGTGGAGGTGGCTGCTCTTCGGGTTCCTCCCAAGCCCAACCCAACCAACCAACCATATGTCAGGCTTGTTTTAGTCTGAATCTGTGTCAAATTTATTGATAAAATCAGATTTTGTACTAAACTTTGGCACTTGTTGCCTAGATTTCAGTGTAGAGCGTATAAAACGATCACGAGATTGGAGGCCAATCACTTTAGAAGATGCCTCTGTCACCAGTTTGACGGTTCTCTCGACTGCCGCGGTGTGAGAGGGAAATTCACTAAATTTCCATACCTCTGCAGTGTCTCCCGACAGCCCTTTTATGAGTTCTTCGTTAGAAACTGAACAAAGAACTGGTGGAACAGTCAAGGTAATAGTCTTCCAGTTAATCATATCGTAATAATTATTAGCTTTGAAATTCAGCTTTGGCACTTTATTACATCTAACCCTTCCATTTATAGTGTCAGACTCTGCTTCTCTGGCTGCCAGAAGACGGTCAAGGGCCAACTTTCTGACTTCTATCCGTTCGTCAGCCATCATACTAAGGAGAATGTTTTCTGGAAGAGCAAAGAAAGCATTCTGTTGAATGGATGAATCGACAACCTTGCGCAGTTTAGCAGGTATGTATCTCGACCTTTGAATTGCAGCATAGAGATGGCGCGAGCCATCTTTGATGGAACTGTTGAATCTTATTGAGAACCAAAAAGGTGAGTAAACTGTAAGTATGTACTTAACCAAAATCTTTATTTCTTTTGTTGGTTTGTCAGTAGAAATGTATAATCTCAGAATTCTATTTGCACATGTTACCTCGACGCTAAATCTGAGGAACATTGACCGAAAATAACAGCTTCTGATATTTTATAGAGATAAGCTTGGTCTGTGCTAAGTTGGGTCGGATTAATAACCTCAGAAGGTAATTGGCAGGATGGAAAGCTTTCAAATTTGACAACAGGCAACTTCTCACAATCAGGGAGCAGTTTACCTATGTCGCCAAAGAATGTATTTTGACTCTTTGAGACACCATCTATGTGTTCGAAAAGAGCACGAAATGGAAGTTCGTTGAAATTAGAAGACAAACAACCCACTGTAATGGCCTATCTATTCTTTCTTCTAGTTTCCGAATGATTCCACCTTTCCAACCTGTGTTCGTGTTGGTGCCATCAGCACCGACAACTTCTAGATGTTCCACATCAACTGAATTGCCTTGTAAATGTTGCCATATAGCTTGCGTCTCATCCTCAGCTGACCCGGAAGGAGAGGTGACGTGGCCAAAGTAATGACAACCAGGTTCCGCTATAAGTTTATCTTTTACCTGCGGAAGTAAAAAGAAGTCATTCAGTACCATGTCAGGACTGTACGGCAGATGACTCACCAAACTGAAGGTTTGAGTTTACAAAATCGCAATTGTTTCAGTCGATGTTTCAGCACTCGCATTATCGTGGTTAAAAGTGATTTTATTGGATACAGCTCATCTTGAAACACTCACACAGTCGTCTTGTCTTTACTTTTGGGTGCATACGCGTAAATCTGCGTTTCAAGACCTTTACCGATTTTGTAGGCATGTTCCTAAGAACCGCTATATATATTTATATACATGTGTAAATGTTACATTAACCATTGTTTCTTAAGAGTGTCCCAAAGTTAACGCAAGTTTTGCATTTGAAACCATTTATGTAGTAAAGTGTTGATAAACCTAAAAAACACAACTTAAACAGTCAAGTTTATTAAAAATGGATAGAACAACGTGTCTTCATTATTTAACAATATTTCAAAAATAACTAAAGTTGCCAGACGTAGTTTGAAAATTTATTACCAAATATCGGAATAGTATTTGCACTTCGTCAACTGCGAATATTAAAGAAATGGCTACTTAAATCTTTCGTATCATGTATTTTTACGTCCCAAAATTTAATAAATTTCAATTCAGCGAAATGCTAGCAAGTGTGAAAAATGGTAGTGCTAACAAAACACTCATACCACCAAGGCGAAAACAACAAAAGTGTATTAAACCAAGTGCTACTCAGCTGTGACGACAGCTGTTTAACTTTCTCAAGTTTCTGCATGACTGCCCAGTAACCCATGCAACCGCTCAGGTGTCAGCTACCTAATACTCATCATGAGCAAGTATATGCAAGGAGTACTCGTAAGTGAATTTAATAATTAAACCGCGATTGTTAAAAAAGCAAGAATGGTGGAGTTATGAGTCATAAAGGGAATGAAATTCATAGTAACATAGAAGATATAAAGTATATGACAAAATTATAGAAATCTTATTGATGAAAGGTTAACAACTTTCTCTGCACTTTACATCTTTATTTTATTAGGCTGGAAGAGCTTGAGCGATCTGGATCCCTACGCTAGTTCTAATTAGCGTTGATTCTAAATAAATGGAATAGCCCAGTTTGATGTTTACTGGATTTCTTAAAGCTGAAATTTATTGCAGCACCGAACTCTTCTCAAGCCAATATAGTATCCCTTTACTAAAAAGAAAAAACTTGTGATTGCTATATTGATAACTGCTTGAAAAATATTAGGACAGAGGCCAAACAACAGGCAAGTATAATGTAAATCATACATTTGCCGTTACTGTTCAATCAAGAACAATGCACCTTGTGTACCTTTTTTAAATATAATTTAACCACCGTGCCCTTATTTCCACAAACTAATGCTCAGATTCAGGTGAGGAAGGAGCATGAGCACCAGACCGCAGGCGACCGTACTTGTGCCGTCATTAGGACCGTTGGGCCCTCGGACAGTAATCCAATTAAATACCCAGCAACAAAGTGAATTTGGTGAAAATCAAGGGATTTTACAATAGCTGTCCAATGTCTCTTTGGGTCGGCTTTAGTATACCGTCCCAGGATTTCGGGAATAAAAAGGGTTGGTCGGATAGAGGAGATTCTCCTGATCACGTATACATGTATATGGTCATAGCCACAGGAAGCTTATAGTTTCCGAGTTATTCGCGTTTAAAGTTTAAAATTTGCCATATTTTATTTACATATTTTCGATATATAAAATTAATTTTGCACTTATATTTTTCAATTTTATATACACTAACACACCACTTATTCATTTGCACACATTTATTTTGTATACTATAGTGCTTTTAATATACATTTCAATCGTTGTTGAATTATTATTATTTTAGAATAACAAATGAATTACATACTGTCAAATAATCAGTGTTACCATACTAAAATATTTTACAAACTAAAACAAAAAAAAATATAAGGAAATATTATACCCTAAATACAGGAAACATAATCGTTGATAAACAATAAAAAATATATTAAAAATTGCCGAAATGCCAAAGGCCGCCCACGCAAAAAGGAGTTCAACGCGAAAAAAATCTGATACACCCCGGTGTTGGAACGACTAGGTTTTTTTTTTTGAAGCGCGGCCGAAGGCCGCCTACGCAAAAAGGAGTTCAACGCGAAAAAAATCTGATACACCCCGGTGTTGGAACGACTAGGGTTTTTTTTTTTGAAGCGCGGCCGAAGACCGCCCACGCAAAAAAGAGTTCTACGCGAAAAGAATTTGATACACCCCGGTGTTGGACCGACTA